>NC_089734.1:8520648-8826898 GCF_035083965.1 Branchiostoma lanceolatum
CCAGTCTTGTGCAGTTTTTTTTGTTCGTATGCGCTTCAGTTTTGTGCTAGTTCTGTACAAAATCCATGTAGTTTAGTATTGTATCTTGTGTACGCGTTGGTACCCTATCAAGATCAAGATATGCATTTTAATTCAGTCGTATTTTAGTCGTAAACGTATTTATGAAAGTTTACTTTGTGAAAGTTTGTATCAAATTTTGTATATTGTTCAGCTACCAGGGCTAACCCTTTGTAATAGCCTTCGGCTAGTTGAGTAGCCCTGGATGTATACTTTTCTACAACCAACTAAATAAATAAATAAATAGATAAATAAATAAATCAAATCAAATCCTTAACACCCCTTTTCCACCAGAGGCTGCGACCGCGCAGCGACCGGTAAGCGACTTAAGGTTTGACTGATCGCGCAACGAATTTCATAGATGACAACGATTTTTTTCAACGTTTGCTGTCGTCTAAATCATATTTTTACATGTTGCAACATATTCCAATGATGAAATCAAGGGTCATACAAATTTTGGTCGCTGTACGGTCGGTCAACGGTCACTCAGCGGTCGCTTTCCAGTGGAAGGGTGGCCTAAGCACCGCTGTGTCAAATCTACTGTTATCGTGTCTCTTCTGAAGTCCGCGAACGTTTCTGAACGACCAGTTACGTGCCATTTAGCCTTAAGCTATTTCCGAAAAGAAAGATAAACTCATGGACCAAATCAGTGTGAAATTGATTCTTCTGAAACATGTTCCGCATACATGCCCCACCATGGTCGCTTGATGTATTCTTCCCTATGTTATCTTAAGCTTCTAGCTGTTTGAAGATAATAATCAGATATACGGGCTGGATATCAAAATGGAGCACCGCCTGTACGCACGTTGGTTTTCAGGTCATGATAAGTACTGTAGATTGAACGTGCCTCCTAGACTAAATCTTGTCTTCGCATGGACTATTAATCTAACACGGTTCTAACTGCATGTTTGTTTTTTCTTGATTCTGTTTCCAAGTCCACCCGATGACCGTGCTTATTCACGTAGACAGACTCATAAGTCATCTCCGTACACACCAAGCATCACCTCAACAATGTCTATTCGAGAAAGATATATCTAAGATCCTCGTCAATCATCTGCAAGCGGCAGTCAAAATCTTATATGAAGACTACATCACAGACGACAAGGTAGTAGTCTGAAAGCTACAGATCAGGAGTTAGATTTACGGCGCATTTCTCGGTAGGTTGCTAACCTAATATGTCAAGTTATGTACATTGATTGGTTGTACTTTTGGAGATTACAGAAAATAAATGTACAGGCATCGGAGGAAGTATGGTGTTTTTGAGTTGTGATGATTTCGATTTTCAAGCTTCAACAAGTTGTGGCAAGTCAGGGTTCATCTGAACTCTTATTATGATGGAGTATCAGAGACAGTGAAGGCGATGATTCTTTATAGAAGTTGTGTCCAGCGCGCGTCCACTGGGTTGCTCGCCCATTTCAGCTTCGTCTGGCGAGCCGTTTATAGACATGGGATCAAAGAAACCAGGACAGGCACCTGAGCCTTTTAAAAGCTTTGTTTTAAGCCTTGGAGATGTGTGAAAGTTTAAAGAAGATACGTCTTCTGAGAACTGTAGATGAAACGGACAGTGGCTCTGTGATGCAGGGTTTTTTTTTAGATGTAACCTTTGTGTGACCCATAATATGGTCCATGATGAACGAGATTGGAAACTTATCACATGATCGTTTGAAAATAATGCAACTATCTGTATCTATATAGCCGGTACAACCGCCATTTGGCGTAACACGCCAGCTTCGCAGGCACGCGGCGCGGCAGCAGCTGGTTATAATTATATTACACCGAACGGTCTGTTACACCTAGTTTTTGCATATCTGACTGCAACCGTTCTTTAAAAGAAGCTTCAGTTAAGACCAGAATGGTACAGAGCAATGATTTCCCCCGACAATTGAACCGTTCGAAGAATTCTCAACCCTAAAATTGAACGCTGCTTCGATGACACATTTCCCCTGATTTCAGGGTGATGTTTCTGTGTGCCATCTTTGTGTGGGTGACACTTTCAATTTCCGCGTGGTTCCTCTCGTTGGCGTCTCATAATCACAAAGTGGTAACGTCCATGACAACGCCAGTCCTCTCGACTGAAATCAGCGATGTACGGCGCCTCATATATCGAACCCAAATTTATCTGATACAAGTGATAGTCGGGAATAAAATTGAAGTGGTGGCAGTTGTAGTAACATCAATGTCCGGCCAAAATGGCGTGTCAGAAATTAAGCATAACGTTAACATAATTATGTAGGCCTAGGTTCATTACAAATTCGTGCTCATTTGGGTAATTGCAAGTAACATGAAGAGGGTAGACAAATAATGTAGAACAGTATGGTATGTGTCTACTCTCCTCTAAATGCTGACCTCAAAATTCTAACTTATTGGGTTTGACTGTTTTTCTGAGACAGTGACAGACGAAGAAGGACCCCACTCTTTTAGCAGTGCGTGGGTTTTGTGATGTTGAAAGGATAGTAGCTTTCTTTTTGTCTGTTAACACGGAGAAAATGGGATGGAATTTTGTTTGTGATCGTAAAATGCAGTAGAATACGTTTCGTCTTCCACTGCGTTTGACGTGCAGTATTTACAAGTTCTTTCGCTCACAGGTAACATTGTACCGCCCTTTGTCTATTTCCTCTATGTAGGACGCCTCTCTCTACACTATAGGGCCACTAGACGTGCCTGTGGGCGCCACTGTGAATCACACGTGCTATGGTCATCCCTGTCCCCAATCCTCATGATTCCACGTTGGGCATGTCTACAATAACTTAAGCGCGGACCTCTCTCCAGCTTATGTTCTGACATTTGTGAAAGTCAGCCAATAAGTCTGCATGATTCTTTGTGTGGGTGGAACCTAATTCGGCAAAGTAGCTGGTACAGGGGATGGTTTGGCACAATAACAAAAATAGATAACACTGGCACATTTTATTCTTTTATCATGTGACGTTGCTCCTTTGCTAGGTATATGGCACAACCAGTAAATACATAAGCGCTCAAAAACTTCACAGCTTCAAAAAACGATGCTTCTTGTAAGATATAGCTATGCTTACATGATGCACGTTCACCGTATGAAGCCTACTATTAAAGATTGAACAGGGTATTTCACTTAATGGTGGGAAATTGCTGAAAGGTCTTGACTCCATATTTGGCAAATTGCAATATTGAACGAAAGGAACTAGCTGGGTATGAAGGTCGGGCGTGTTCGTCTTCTCCGATCCGTTTCCAAGGTTACGCGGACATTACGTCACAGTCATGCATATTTCGAACATCAGTTCTCTACTGATGACACGGCAATCGGCCATGGCTAATACAACTTCCTTCCTCAAAATCCAGGAACGAATTTACGACATAAAGCTGGTTAGTAATATTTATGATGTTTTACGATAACATCGTGGCAATGATTTACGAGCCGATAAAAATCACTTCTTCAGTGAAAATCCGGGTCGATCCACTTAAAAGCCATGTTCTTGTGCCTTTAGAATTTTCACATATCCATGGTCATTCGTTTATTATTAGGAATAGCAACAACACTTCAACACACAGACATTTTCAACCATCCTTTCTAACACGTAGTTGCGCAGGTCCGTCGTATCAAATTATTGCTAGAGCGTGTCTGGATTAGTTGTTGCCCGACTGTGTGTCTATTATAGCTACTTTGGTGCGTCGACCTTAAAATCTAGAGGAAGAGAGGGCTTTAAAGGCTTTGTAACCCCTTTTACCGACAAGTGTATCTAAATCTCCAAGTTGGTAACAATGGGTTTTACGTGTGGTTGGATGGAACGATGCTTGCATAACTCTTCCTTGCAGTGTAAGGTCCAAACTTTATACTTCCACAAGATGGAGATGTCTCCTGTTTTGGTATCATCACAATATGATGGTAGTACACGTGTTTATTTATGATGGTTCGACTAAAAACTACAATTGGAGATTCACTGATTGCTGAAGAAAGTGATCATGACTGTAGGATAAATGTCACAACTACCCCACAAAACCTTGGGGATGCCATTAAGAGCGATACTATTAATGATACTGTAATTGACTACAATATCAAAGCAACTGGGAATTCATTATGGTGTCTTAAATGAGAAGAAATATCAACGCATGCAAAGTTTTGAAATCAGTCGGTTATTGAGATTCAGAGGTTATTGCCTGCATATCAAAAGAAATGAAACGCGTTAATTTCGTTAGATCAGGCCTATCTGCCACTATCCCCATGGACAATCGTTGCAGTTCAAAGGCTGCATCTGTTCGAAGTCTCACGTAAGCTCAAGTGGCTTTGACTGCACTATAATGTCAAGCTACGCCGCTGGGCATCTCTATATCTATAATTGAGGTTTTCTTGAACGATTTTCTCTCTCCCTGACCCCATTTCTACAAATCAATTCCATCATCTGCGCCATTCTTTTGGGCTTCAGGTACAGATGGATGAACTGATATCCTGTTATTTTGGGAAAGTGCTATTTTAAAGACGTTCTGTTCAGAACATCGATATTCCTGATAGATAGTCTTAAAGGCGAAACGTGACAGGACAGGCCAGTGGTGACTGGAATTGACTACAATAGCGTGAAGATTCCGATTGTCGTACAACACAGCATTGTCATCTGCACGACATAGTAGCACCTACATTGGCTTTCGATGGTTCTATACAGCAGGTCCCCACAACCTAACTACTGCAAAACTGTATTTTCCGAGCGGAGGTTTCGGTCGGGGGGCTAGGAGTGGCCGGGATCTCTAACGCTTCCCTCCTTACGTGCTCTGTTTGGAGAATAGATCAACTGTACTTAAGTATCATTGAAATTTAACAATCGAACATTTTCACTTAAAAGTTCATCTGTGTTGGTAGAAGTTATTCTGAATCAAGATTGAACTGTAATTGCCAACACCAAAATTTGACCCACCCAAATTTTCGACTGTTCAACTCCAATTTTGGTGTTGGCAATTACAGCTCAACCTTGATTCAGAATCTAACATCATAACGGAAGTGAGAAAATCTACTATGTTCTCAGTCGCTGTACGCCTAGCTCATATCTTTAAAGCTACACATAATTATAAGGGTTGTGTGCGTGTGTGTAGAATCAAGGCCAATCCATTTAAGCTGTACGTGTGTATAAGTTAAACGTGATGTGGGATGTAAGCATCATCAGTTAGAGGCATAGAGAATCAATCCCTCACGGTAATTACTGTAATTGTGTACCGAAGTAATCATAACTGTTCCGGAACTTCGGGTTCTATTTTAAACCCTTAATACATGAAATGGAAATATCTAATTGAGGGTTTTCATCGAGGGATATGCAGTACAAATGATACATGAAGTTATCAGTATTCTACAAGTCTGCCATTCCGCTGTTTAGTAATCTGGTTTAAATTCCCCGCATCCATGGACCTGAGATCGATTCTAGGGACGACCCCAGATCGGGCATGTTGTTTGGGATTACATACGTCATTTCGGATGGGGACGTAAAGTCGGCGAGGGAGCTTGAGGCATAAGTTTCAAACCTCTGCACGTAAAAGCACCCAATATACTTATAGGGAACAGTAGGGGTGACCCGGTGTGTTTGGCTAAAAACGCGAGCCGTAGCGAGGCACATTGCACTCACAGCTACTTGAAAAAGGAATATGCTCCACCTCAATTGAGGATGACTGCTTTACGTTCTTTATTATCAATCCACGAAGCTTGAGGCACAAAATATACAAGCCGACCATGAGTTTACACAGCATCACCATGCAAATTAAATTCCAAGTTCCGAGAAGTGCGAAGTCACCTGTCCCTTGAGATCGAAAGATTCACCAGGAAGCCCGACACTGACGCCATTAGTGTAATCATGTAAGCAGTGTCAGCGGGAATCATACAGCGTACGAGCTAAAAATACATCTATCATTATTCAGGTAAATGAGATCGTTGGATGATATGAATATTTTCAATCATTGCAAGTGGCAGCTATCTAGACTCATGTCAAGTTTCATATCTTCGGTTGCTCACCATTAATTACCCACAAGGCAAATACAAGTTATTGATCCATATCAGCTGCAATTTTGTATCGTCTCCAACCTCTCATGATGTCATATACAAGTACCACACGGAGAGGTATATATCTATCCATATCTATATCTATATCTATGCCTCACATATGTATTACAGATTATGTGTCTTTTCAATGATTTGTATGTCCATGAGTTCATTGGATGTTGACTTGGCGCAGTGTGGCACCTGTCTTCTTTCAGCTTTTTGAACGTTGCTTCTATATAGAATAGAATCCATTGGAATATCATTTGGTTGGGAAACATTTCCATATATCTATATCTATATATATATATATATATTTGGTAAAGACTGATACCGACCCAACATACACCCTTCGTGTTTATCACAAGATAGATATTGTATTATACGAATAACATTATTTTCCTGTATGATATTGATCCATATCTTTAGGTTTCATCGTGACAAACAATTCCGTACAGGTCACAGCTCTATAAACCATGGCATTTCAACATTCAAATAGTGCTACAACCTAGTACATTTCACTATTTAACTAGTACTATAGTTCGGTAAGCTAGCATATTTCAACAATCAACTACTACAATAGTCTAGTACATTTCAACATTCAACTAGTACAATTGTCTAGTACATTTCAACATTCAAATAGGTCACTTAACGCCATACTCCTTATATAATGATTTTCCTCTACAAAATTTCCACGTTAACAAAGAACCAATCTTCACAAAAATAGTCAACTTACGATATACATATCATATAACAATATATAGATATATATATATACAAATATATACAAGATAACTATATGTTTTTCGTCATAATGTACTCAATCCTCCATATCAGGGACATATTGATCGAAGCGTTCCAGTGTTCATTTTGGTATATGCTGGTCCCTTGTAGGCTTGTAAATTTTCTCTTTTAAAGATATAACGTTACAGCAAGGACATTATATAATGTCCTTGGTTACAGCAAACCGATCCAGTTATTTTTCATCGAAAGGGTTCTCAAGTATGTTTAGGGTCATTGACCCCACCCCAACATTTTTCTGGGTTCCTCATTTAGGCCACAGCAAGTAAATTTTATGGATGACATCCTCTGCAGACTCCAAGATTAATGAGATAGGGCGAAAGAAAAACAAGGCGGGCCAAAAAAAGATTCCTATATTTTCAAATTTTCATATCATGAATCTTGTTAAACAAGACTTGAGGCAACAAAATATGATATCACGACCAACAGGTCTTTTGTTCCTGTATTCAACCAATGAGGTTTCAAATATGATAAAAGACCTTCTTGATTCAACAGTAAGCATGTCATACCGGTCATGGGCATTCATACGCAATGGAACACCTCGGCAGCAACTATATTCAACTGGGTATTCATATGGAACACATTGTCAACAAATGCCATCAAATGCGAGCAATTGAGCCTCACGTTTGCTGGATCATATCAAACAATTGCACAACACAAGAGCCTTTGTCGGACATATGATCGGAGGGCAATGAAATTTCGAATTTGTTAGTAGTTCACTTCATTCAAGAACAGCAGATCGGATTACACGTTGTTGATGATATTGGCACAGAAATTACAGACTATATTACAAGTTTGGCATGAGGGCTGCACAGTGTCTTCCTGTAAGTTAGTGACGACGAGCAATCTTGTTACAGCTTGCATACACAATATTGTACAACGCATTTGTACAAAGTTTTCACAATTCTTACATTTGCAAATGCCCTTTCATGGTATCTAGAACGTTTTCGCGATAGAACTGACTGTAGTTTGCGACATATTATACTATTTTCGGTATGTTGACCATTGCCGAAGGGTAAAAAAATCTTGTTTTTTTTTCGAAATCAGTCGAAAATTAATGAGCGCGCTGATGTCATCCATAAAATTTACTCACTGTGGCCTTACCCACAAAACTGAACATCTTCAAAGATGGTGGCCAAAACGAAACCGTTCATTGCGCATATCCGTCTCAAACGCAAAGGATCATGGCACGTGGCCATGACGTTATTTCATTGGAGTCAGTTTTCTACAACTGGAAGGTTCAAATGTGTCGGCGGCAAGAAATGTTTGTGTCGGCGATCTGACTCGCCACCATTGGCAGGAGCGCTGCCCCCGGCCTGCTCCCCCAACTGTTGCTCGATCGTCGCTAACTGAGCGACATTTGGAGCCGCCGCGCCCACTCGGTTCAACGTGAAGCATCTCGGGAAGGCCTTTTTGAAGTTCTGCCGAAAGTGCTCGCCCATGAAGCCGTAAATGAAGGGGTTTGCCGCAGAGTTTGCGTAGCTGAGGCAGTGAGCGAACATTTTGATGCACAACGTTGTGTAGGTGAAGGGAAACATTGGATCAAACACGGCTAGCATATTCAGGACGTGGTTAGGTAGCCAGCACAGGGCGAAGAGGAGGACGACCACAGCTACCATCCGGGTGACTCTCTTCTGCCTCCGCAGGGCGTGCTGCTCCCCTTCGTTGTTCTGCCCGTCGTAGTCGATGACTCGAGCGCGCAGGCTCCGCACGATGAGACCGTAGAAAGTGGCGCTGACCAGCAGAGGGATGACGTAACTGTTGACGACGATGTAGACGTTGTAGACCTTCTGTTCGTGGGGGGTCCAGTCCTCGCGACAGAGGGTCTGCGGACCGTTCCACTCCTGCGATTCGAGCTGGGCGGAGATGGCAACCGGCAATGACAGAAGGAATGAGCCTAAGAGAAAGAAAAATACCACATGAAATCTTGCCATAGATAGATACTGCAAACTATAGCTTAAGATAAACTTTTTAGCTAAGACTCTTACAGAGAGTGAAATAGAAAATACTACAGAGAGTATCATTGCTCCCATTTCTGCATTTGCGCTTGCATTTTCACAAAATGTCCGTCAAATATCAAAAGCTATTGCAAGGAAGCTGAACAGATAAAAAAAAGTTCTTCTGACGCAAAATGCTTTACAGATTTATACCATAAATCAAATTGCCCTTCACCCGATCAACGATTTTTCTGACACCCTCGCAAACCGCTATCACTAAATCACTAAAGCCCATATGCATCGTTATTGTTACGCTCTGCAAAATTTAATAAAGTGTCCGTATGATAAATCACCAGAGGAGACCATGGTATAAAGTTACCACCCCATGACATGAGATATTGGACGTTATGGTACTCACTGATCCAGATGCAGCCGCTGATGGTCATGGCAATGGCAGGACTACGGTAAGGGATAGAGGAGATGGGGTGGACGATAGCACAGTATCGGTCCACGCTGATCGCCGCTAGCGTCAAACACGTGGCTTGTACCGTAACCTGATAAAGATACATGTATAGATTACGTTTAGTTTCTGTTTTGACGATCTGGAATTTGCATGGGAAAGGATTGAGTAGAAGGGGTTGTCGACATCACAGTACCGGTCCAGACTAATCGCAGCTACCATCAAACAAATGTCTTGTACCGTAACCTTATAGATAATAATAACAACGATAATAATGTTAATTGCATATTCATGCCCGGAGGACTAAATGCACATATGACAAAACGTGATCTAAAGGATGTAAAATATATAATGCGTGGAACACTGAAATACTGCAGTCTAGCGCTGAATACTATGTATTAAAATGCTAATAAGACATACTATTGGTAATCTATACACCTGATAGTTTCTTCTCTCTTTTTGATACACATGGAAACATAAAGTTACTTTGTTCATTATATGTTCATTCGCGCATGACAAAAGGTATTTAAATCAGTCCTGTTGTGGTATTTTTTTGTACATTTATTGTTTTGACTATCTAGACCTTGAAATTCTACAACAGTGGGTGGAAATGTAAAACTACAATTCAAACCAACGTGCCTATTTTAGTTCGAAATATATTCATTGAGCAATGCAGAATTTTTTCATCTATTCATTTTCTGATTAAGCAGCAATGCCTATTCGATTGACTTAGTTGCATAACATGCATTTCTAAAACATAGTTTAATGATGGGTCCAGTACATTTAGTGAGATCGAAAGCTGTTGATACCTAAAATGCCCTTTCAAGCAAACAAAAATGCAAGCATACAAACAAAAATGCAAACCAGCTGTCAAGCCGACTGTCACACTATGCATTATTGCACACTAACAGGCCTCTTGCAACAGGTACTTTTATTCCTGCACTTTCCTGTGACAATAGTTTTATCACCGATTTGATTGTTTTCAATGTCAGTCCCGTCTTGCATTTTTCTCCAATGATTTGTTTGCTCGCCCGCCAGGCATTTGCAGCAATCAGACGTTTCAGCTACAAATTGTGGTACTTCTAATAAAACTTATCCCTAATAGAGGAGCGTGTTGGAAAAGGGATTAGATGCATCGGCCTTAGATTGGCGCCGGTAAAGACTTCGCCGTTTAAAATAATGAAGGCAGACGAGTGATTAATGAGTAGTGGGTAGATTCTGCCGCTGCCGGGGTTCAGATGAGGACACGGTATACGGGGATGTTGTTTTAGTTTACGAGTATTCACGGATGACTGTTCAGAGTCCTTGACTATATCACGTTGTCCGACCATTCGTATCGATTTGAGACAATGTGACATAAAAATTTATAGGACATTAAGAGTATTTTGAAGTTATTGCAGGTTTGATAGACCGCAAAATGGTAGGAGAACCATAAAGCTGTATTTAATATTTTTGTGAACATGTAGAAAATACATTTCCCAGAATACATGACATTGCCAAGGTTGAATAAAATAGAATGGAATAGTATATCATATACATGAATATTGGGCATGTCCTTGGATTAATATAAATGAGACATTCTTATTGAATAGTCCCTGTACATCATAAAGAGTTAATATTGGAAGCCGGAAAATGTTTTACGGTGTCATAAAAAAAGCGCCATTAAACTGCAAACATTTCCTTATATGGACATACATGTTTACAAGTGCCTGCAAGTCAGCAGGTGCTTACGATTAACGGCGGAAGTGAGGCATATGCAATGGCTGTTAGATTTTGTTGAAATTAACGCTGTGAGGCCTATTAGAACTCCCTAACGATCGGTTCCACAGCGAACAGAATCCTCTGCATCAGAACTTCATTCCATTGGTGTTATCTTCCATGTTGATTGTTGAGCCTAGCCCCTCACTCACTGGACCCGCGGCACGTTGGCGACCTCGCCGCGACCGGGCAATTTGACTGAGCTCTCATCGAATTTTCATCGATGAAAAACTAATCGTTTACGCTTTGTGTGATTGTGTTTTTTAGTCACACCGGCCGTTTGCATGATATTCCCAATGAAAAATCAAGGGTAACACAAGTCCAACTTTAGTAGGACGCAGCGAGGCCGCCAACGCCCCGCGGGTCCACAAAATGGTGTTGCTACCGACTGAGTCCATGTGTTTCACAAATCCTGTTACCCAACAGGCATCACAGAGGGCCTCTCATTACAGTGTTCTTTATCTGTTTTTCCTCCAGGCTGTCTTTAAGAAGTTAGACTTGAAATTCCTTCAGTATCGCTTTACCAAGCTGACAGTTCTACCATCGTGATACCGATTAATAACGCATCTTTTATGTAACTTTTCTGTTCGATAGATTAATATCAAATGTAAAACACAGCAGGCATATGACGCAGGGAGAATCGATGTTGGCGCTGAACCATGACAAAAGATGAATCCAACTTCAAAAGTCATTCTTCTTCTAATCAGCCTGCTCTTGGCACTGCTGGCTTCACGGCGCCAATCGCAAGGAGAAATCAACCATGCGAACCCGTCAGATCTTGTCTAGTCTCTCCCCGACACGCTTCTTGGCTGAAGAATAGTGGAAACGATGAGACCTTGCCTGGCTTACCCGAGGGACTCTTGACTAATACAGTGAGTGGCATTTTCCAATATGAAAACCATATGCCTCAAAAGCCCCAGTGCTCAGAATTAAGCTAGTGGAAGTGGTGACGAATTAAGAAAATGAAGAGGCTAAAAAATGCTTCAAAATGATCACACTATTTGCACAGGGAATGGATAGAATTAACTGTTTCCTGCCAAATATATTTTTACACACACACACACACACACACACACACACACACACACACACACACACACACACACAAACACAAACACACACAGACAAGCACACGCACAAACACACAAACACACACACACACTGCGTTTTTTTCTGCTCTGAAAAAAGAAAGCAATACAGCGTAGAGGAGAGACGTACTTGACATTTATGTGTATTAGAAGACCAATTCGCTTTACCCCATTTGAGATACTGAATTGCTGAAATTATATTTGCTGGGAAATTACGTTGGTTAAACGACATTCAGGAATGGCATCAGTTGGAAATTACAACGACCTTTGAAATAAAGTTTTTGGAGAACATTTTGACTTTGCCTACTTTAGAGTGTTCTTGCAAAGTGCTATTCACCGCTGGCCCACATCTAAATAGAATCGGAGTTGCTGTACTTTGCATGATGGTGCAAAAATTAGGCGGGCATCTCAATGGACTGCGACGAATTGCCAGAGTCAATCAGAGCCGATTTGACTCCTACAGTTACGACTTTTAAAAGATCAAATGTGAAATGACGCAGGGTGTACCAGCTTGGTACCACGAGTGTCGCTCGGGGAATCTTGTCGTACGGCCCAAGTACTGCAGAGGTGGATCCAATGTTCCCGTTCGAAAGACGCCGACAGCTTAGATTACACACAACACAAGACATGTGGAGACAGGGAGATAGTCAGGGTCGGCAGGATGAAGCTAAGCGCTTTCAAGGAGATTTTACTGTTCATAAGGCGTAACTATTGACAAGCTGCGCGGAGATTTGTATATGGAATATTGCCGATGTAGGCAAACCGCGGCTCATACGTGGATTCTAGTGAATATATATTAGAAAGGAACGAAATTAATTGTAATTTGTGATACAGAAAAGATTAAACCTCCTTATCTTTGCACGTACCTAATCGCAACTGTGTTAAATTGTATGTATCTGATATCATTGGTAAACATATTAATGTGAAATTTGTGCACATTTGTCCTTAAAATCTCCTTGGTGTGTCCGTGAGTACCCCCTCTTCGCTCTATCATGAAATATATATGTACCAATTGACGTCTTCGGATTCACATGATTGACATCATATAGTGCAGTTTAGAAAAGCGATTTGGTCTCCTGCTATGCCATTAAATCCGAACCGTTGCAAATTGCACATATAACCCGTGAAATCGCATTTGTTGAGCATCTAACTGATCATACGGCATTTTTCCACTGCGGAGATGAAATATAATGTGAAGTCATGATCATATATACGTCTTGGAGTAAACTTTTGGGAGAACATTTCGTCTCCACGTATGTGGTGGAGATATCGCTTAGACCAAATGTATCATGTTGGAATAGATAACACATATAGATAACAGTGTTATTAACACACACACACACACATACAAAAATTATATCACAGACAGATACAAACGTTTTCTTCATTGCAGAAACCCATGGAACTAAGATTGCCAGACTGTTGTCCTGGTATGACCCCGTTGAGTTAATCCCCAAGTGCCTTGTCCAATTTCTCCCTAAATATAAATGTAAATGTAAATGATATACAGTACAGTATAACCCTAATGAAGTTTAACAAGAGGCGTAACTGACATTTAGATTAGTACAGTCCAGCGTAATCCGTTTATCTCCTGTGTGATTTGAAATACTGGACCGTTGCAAATTGCATTTCAGGAAGATTACGTCAGTTAAACCACTTGCTGATGGAAATGGCAACTAGATGTAACGTTAACTGTTATTGAAGGACGTGTTGGCATCACTTGTATGAGATATCGCAAAGATATTATAAAATGTCCATTAATTTTGCACGCAATTCAACGCCGTACAAAAGATGATACCATAGCTTCGTACCTATCACCCGTTTAGTATAACGTATAGCTTAGGTAATGGGATCGGATCAACAGTTCATGTTCCAATAAACCATTATCCTATTCTACTCAGCGTAGACTCGTAAAAGTCTGGAATTGGATTGGAGGGATTTCCATTGAAGTATTAGGAGGTTTAAGTTATAAAGCACAGTCCTCTTTATGGGCGGGATAACTTCTATTTTGGTGGATGGACCATTAACTTGAGTAAATGTTATGAAATGGTAATAACATAAATTTGGCAACGATACAGAGGAAAAGGAAGTAGCATGCCATATTTTCGCACACATAAGCTCCCCACGGCTCTCTCTGTTTCGCCACCATGTGTATCTAATTTTGGCGACGCCTCAGGGGCGAGCAAAATTTTTACTATATTGTGTGCAGATTGCAAGAATTCTAGGAATTGTACAGGAATGTGAAAGTCCATGGGACGATAACTCAAGAATGCCTGGATGTATAGTCTTCATATTTTGTAGGTGGGTAGGTCTGTGGGAGACCTTGTAATGATTGGATTTTGGGCCCCCTAGCGACTTTCTATGGTACTGCAGGGGAACTTTCACTATTCAAATGTCGTCTTCTGAACATGCTATAGTCATGATTTTTAAGTGGTGGGTAGCTCTTTGTTAGGAAAATATGTCCTGTAGATTTGGACCCCCTAGCGGCTATTTTTGGAACTGCAGGAGCTGATTTTGACTCAAACTTTGAAAGAGAATAACGCAAGAAGGGGATGACGGATCATCATAATTTTTGGTGTGTAGATAGCTTAAGTGATGATTAACATAATCATATGCCAATTATGCAAATCAATATCTGATTTGCATAATTAATGAGGACAGTTAATAAATCAGCTGAATTCTATTATAGGACTCTCAAACACATGACATATGTAACTGAGAAAGAGATAAATATCGATAGATATCAATAATGCAAATTGATACTTAATTTGCATAATTGATGACAAAATACTATAAATCCTTAGTGGTAAATGATGGAGATTTCATTTTTGCACCATTTGGAAGTTAAGTAAATGTGGCCACTATTAGACACAAATCTTGCATAGAGGGCCTCATTTACATAATTTATGAGGAAATGGTACGATATCTTTTGTTGTGAAAACAAGATTTTCATCCATTGGACAACTTGTGTTATTTTGGTAGAGAAGGTGATCGACTGATATGATTTATGCGAGGTCCTTATTTGCATGTGGGTTTAAAACGAAAACGTTAACAGAGACCACCGTCGCCATGGCAACATCTTTTTATGTTGCCAATCTTGTTTCACTTGTAATAAATGCATTACGCGCCGTTTTGATTATTTCCTACAGGATGTGAAGTCAGTTTGGAAGAGAGACATGTGCAGACTTTGTATCCTGTAACTGTCGCAAATTTCATTCTCTCAAAATTGCTTTGGTCAAACGCCTGGTTCTAATGCGGGAATCCGTAGTGTGAACACAATGATGTTCTTTAGGCCACACCAATATGATTTGTTTCCGCAAAAAGTCTGGGATGAAGATAGGGGCTTGCTTGGGAATAAGATAAGGAATAATATGGTTCAAAAGACACTATAGCAGACAACCAACTCATCCTGGTAATACCATGGTACAGTTGATGCACCTGTTGGTTTAAAATTATCAAAAGTACCTTTTTTTTGTATTTTAGATGTAGCGTACTTCTGTCAACAATGAAACAACATAATCGTTGAAGATAAAAACATTGGCAGGGAAAAATTGAATAAAGGCGTTTCGGCCAGTTGCGAATGTTGTAATGTAGTGAGTAAAAATTCCCTGATTAGGGGTGATGTGAATTTTTTTGGGGGGATTGGGAAAAAATAGGAGCGGGTGATTCCGAGAACCAATAAATTGAACTGGTGTGGCCTTAGTTTATTGTTTCGGCAACGCTGCCTAAGTAGCCAGAGGCTATCATTAAGACCTGTGAGCTCGGATGAGCTTTATCGCACACTGCACTTATCTACATGTAAAACTAACTCTCAAACGTACTCAAGGATACAGTCTCCTTCAATAGCTATTGCTAACGGTCGTCTGAAGGCGAGATACTTCCGTGAGGAAAAGAAACTTTTGGAGCAAGAAAATTTCGACTTTGTGTTACGTGCCTAACATATTCCCAATACCTCCAGTGTAAAAGGGTGGCGACCTCGTATGCACTGGGTGCACGCGAGAATGTAAAATTTTACAGATCGCACAACGGATTTCAGAGATAAAAAAATATTTTTACGCCTTGGGTATTTTGTTATCTTTTCAGTCATACTTTTACATCTTGCATGATATTCCAATTATGAAGTCAAGGGTTTCACGAATACAAGTTAGGTCGCACCGAGATCGTCTCTAGTAGAAGGGGGCCTAAGTGGTTTTCTGATTTCACATGCAGTTCACGGCTACCACTCAATACTGTATAGTACCATCGGATCCCCTGTACTTAAGAGGGTGAGCAAATTTCCTGGCGTGGTTGTTCGTGTTCCAAGAAAGGCATTAGCAGGCGTAAGTAATAAAGTACTGCTCTGAGGGTCTTCAACTTGTGGGTGGAATAATCTTGGGAGTGTTGGCAAGTATACCCAACATCTTAGACAGGGAGTATATCTTATCATTGCAGGGTGATTTGATTTGTGAAATAGTACAGGCCAAGACTTGTTGATCTTACGTCTGCGCAGTTTGGATCCATGCCATTGGCATTGCAAGGATATATTTATCCAAAATGTATACTATTGTACGCAATCATATACCAAGTACATATGCACCATTTGCATAATGAAGGAGAAAAACTTATATCTATATTGCTAGATGACAGGAACGTCATACTCATTACATATGTAACTTGGTTCGAGAGGATACAAAACTCATGTTCAAATTTGCATAACCGATGAGAAGATTGTATAATTCCTTAGTTGTATATAATGGCATATTTATAGTAGTGCTATATGTAGGTTAGCTGCACGGTAGAGTCTCACTACACTATTACGGAGGTTTTCCTTTGGGAAAGAAAAAAAAAAGCAGAAATAGATGCCATATTCCACAACGGTAATGCGTATTTCCTGCTTAAAAGCTTTTTCTGGAAGAGACAGCAACAAGGTTTAGGTCAAGAAACTGTGTACGTGACCATAGCGCACATACACGTCTAGACTATGGGGTACGGGAACACAACTCTTCAGTTAATTGACTTAACGTGTTCATTTGTGAAAGGTGGACGGGTTATTCAGTCATTCGTCTATTCCATACTTATAAGATCAAGGTTGAACGTAGGACAGACTACGGGGTGTTCGCTGGAAAAAAAAGTTGAAAGAACTAGTAGGTATTTACTATACTGATTCTTGTCCTCATGAAATTATCTACATGTGACATTAAAAATTGAGTTACAGTTTTGGGGGTGTCTGTGTGTCTGTCTGTGTGTCGGTGTTTCCGGATTGTTGTACTTAGCATAACTTAAGAACCTCTGGACGTGTTGTGACGACGTTTGGTTTGTGGGTCGTTGTTGAGAAGACAAAGGTCAAGGTGACTTTTGGACCCCCTGGTATATGACCTTGGAACTGCAGTAGAATTTTTTTTCTATCTTTTCCACAGTACGGCCCTGTCACAGTTGTCGCACGATAGATTTACGACAGCCACTTGAGGTCACAGTCGGGAATGTGACTTAGATGTAAAACCCAGCTGTCTTGTGCCGGACAAAGCTACACACCAGTGAGAGAGTGGGGAGAGCCGAACAAAAACGGGGCATATGATAAAAAGGTCACGATTTCCCCACCAACCTCTGCTTGAATAGTAATTTAATCATTTTATTTCAATTTACCACATTTGTGGAAGGATTGACATAACAGGTGACTATCACCTTTTCAAGATGTCATCCCAGACCAGACTGTAAGATTTAGACCATCGCACACCGGAGCATGTCCCTACTCTTTTTCGAAAGGTGCGGTGGGTTCTTTAACGTGCGCGGGGTGTGGCTCTCCCCAAACACGGGACCTCCATTTAACGTCCTAAAGTAGGACAAAGCAGTACACTATCAGCTACACAAAAGCGTTATGCTACGTCTCAAGCTTTACGCCTCGAGCTCAACGGAAGAGGATGAAGATCATTGTCGGTTCCGTCAGAGCATCGCTTATCAGAAAATCGTGCAACAAAAGATCGCGCGGCGAATGTTGCCGCGCCTTAACATGACTATAGCCATCAAACTATTTTCAGCTATTGACAATGAAATATTGAGTTTTCTAAATCATTCCTTTTCTGTTAAAGCCTTACATGAATGGACTTTACCAGTAAAACGTATGATAAAATGTACATTATCGGATTATTTTCTACGTCATTACCCTATGATGACGACCTTTCACTGGTGTTTCATACGTCATGTGTAAGCTTCTCAATATCTCGCGCTGTCTAAAAGCTAAAATGCGGAAAGCGTGTACACAGATAATTGCCGAGTGAAGTCATCTAACCATGAAATGTCAGCTTCAGGCATCGATTTGGACAGATGATAAACGCTTTGCTGTCGTTTGTGACGTGTTTCCTTGTCCTGTGGTGACCGTTACTCTTTATCTTGCTCGGTGAGTCACCGGTGTAGGCGTCATGCATGGTAAACCGTGCATACAAATAAGAAATGTATTGCTGTCTCTGACATGAATACAAAGGCCATTTTGTTTTGTCAGTTAGTCCATATTGGTTTGATTATATGGATGACATCCGCGCGCTCATACATTTTCGTCCGTTTAAAAAAAAAAAATCGGCCCTACTGTTAATCGTAAAAAGCAGCTGGAGAAGGAGAAAACACATGCTGTAAATTGCAAAAACAAATCTCGGAAAAAGAAAAAAAGTCAATTCCAAAGGTAAAAGAAGTAGTTTTGAAAGAACAAAAATGAAGAATCTATATTTCGGTAAACCATACTCCTGTACTCCGTGTGTTTAGTTCCCTTCATCCCTTCTGACCACGCATATTTCATAATGAAGCTAGCTTTCTTTTTCCAATTTTTTTTACTCGCACGCTCGCATTAGTTTTGGAGTCCCCATGTGATGTCATCCATTATCCATATAATCAAATCAACATGGCCTGATCAACTTTTCTGTCTGTGACAGTCTGGATGTTGATGTTTCTAAAACTTCATTTCTACCTAAAGTTTTGTCAGGCTATCTGTTTGCTTTTCATTATTTCGTTCGCTCATCTATCTACTAGCCAACAGGGTAGCGATCAGTGGAAGAGGACTATGGCTAGCAATGTCTCACATCCAGGCTATCGCTCACTAGCTCAGTCTGTCTCTCTCGCTCGAAAGACCACTCACTTACACATGGACTTGACAATGAAATTAGAGGGCAAAATGTATCACCCCAGGCCTTCTCTCTATAATTCCAGGTCCAGTCCTAATTCCTTTTTTTAAAATCATATCCCTCGACATGTAGCGTTAGGCCAAAGAACAGAAATGTTGTGTTTCCGGTTCGGTCCTGAATAAAACAACTATGGTCGGTCTTTTTTTTCGGCCGAAGTGATCCAACAAGAACAGTTTAAAGCCATCGGATTCTTACCCTGGGCAAGTCGTAAAGGAAGTGCTCCAACTGTGACCTGTCCAGCAGCTTGAATGGTGGATTGACCCCCATAAGCACATAAATTCATAAAAGGATTAGAGCGTCTGCCATCCCAGAACAATGGCAGGGACAGATTACCATAATACTGGTAAAGAAATTCAAAATTTTTCTGTACTGGTTTTCATAGGAACATTATCAAACCATGCAGAATAGCTCAGATAACTGCAAGAAAGTTACATAATCCAAGGAGGTTTCAATCAGATAAGATCCCTTGGTCTTGGATAATCAAGACAATACTATCTACAACTTGCAGGTTTTGGAAAAGCAACCTTGTTCAAAATTTCAAATCAACCCTGTCAATGCAGTGTCAGAGTATCTAATTTTATCTACATTTCCAACTTGAAAATGTCCTTCCCACATTAGCTTTGGTAATTGTGTGTTTGTAAATATGACTTGTAATTTTGGCATCTACTTGTAGTCTAAGAAACCAGTATAGACTAGGGCTCTGTAGAACTGTACACAAAACTGCCAGCTAATGTCTCAAACTAAATCCGAAGCCATTGTTGTCATTACTTTAATTCTGGGCAAAGTGTCCTTTTTGATGTGTAGACATACTTTAATTTCTGATATCTGTTGTTATTTCAAACATAAGTTGAAGAGTAACTTGTACTTGGTAAACTGTCTCAGGCAGGATTACACTGATGTGCACTGTACGGCTGCCAGTAGCATACTGAAGCCTATAGTTTACATTATCCAGCCTTTATATAGTTTTACTGGGGTCTTTAACAATGTAAGGGCATGAGAACACTGGTATTTTCAACATGATGTTGTAATTGTGCAGAAATACCTTGTAAAAGTTTGTAAGAAAATGTGCATGACTACACCGATATCAGATCGAAAATTTTACGTCCCTTGGTAGAGGTACTAGGTCGACCAACAAAAAAAACGATATGGTCGGCAGACTTTTGCTAGGGTCGGTCAGGCAAAACAACGTTCTTTCCCTAGACCTAATAGAAAATGACAAACATGTGATGCATTATACACGTCCATCCTCACACTTCTCTGCCCGTCAGTGAAACTTACGACACACGCCCATCTTCATTAGCCTTCCGCGCCATTCCATAAAACCTCGGCAAGCAGGTTCACACGTATTCGAGTAATGAGTAAAGCCCGTAGTGGCGTAGTAATTTGTTACGATCTATAGGTCGCTTACCCCGGAGGGCCTTGCTTATAATTCTAGCGTGCCGTGTTTTTGAATTACATACAGTCAAACATTTAATGTTACCAACTCATCATAAGGAACACATTTTGGTGGTCCCTTCGATAAAATTTCCTTTGACACAAGCATTTGGAATTCTGTATATAGTGACTACATCATAGTACATGTCCGCATAGACCATGTTTTGTCGATCCCCTGAGTGGTTTACAGGTTTAACTGTGTGTAGAAGAAACAACCCATAAGTTAAGCCTGGATTAGGAAGTGTCATATATGTAATGTACATTTCCTCCTAGCGCACCAGCCAAGTATACGAAATCCAGCCGAAGCTTTACTTCCAACGGTTTTGTATTTCGTGATATATTCCTATTCACGTTTCCTGGCCTGCGTCCCAGAAAGGGGCATTTTCATGATTTCCCTGTCTGTTCTACAACATAAGATATAACATACCGCACTGTTAAGCAAACCGTGAGACCGATTTCCGAACACATTGATAGTAATTATTAACAAGGCTAAACTTTTCGTGTATTATCTTACTAATAGTACAATTATTATAATTACGCTGATTCTATCTCATCCCGCAGTGCCACCCACCCGCTCACAGTAAAACAAATCACATCCACCTGTGTGGTGTGTCGAGTAACACTGAACGGTATCTAACAATGTGCTGCTAACTATCTCAATGCTTCAATATCCAGAGAGAACAGGTTTGTGATGTCTCATTTACTGTTATTGTTTCCCGGTGCAACCCGACTGTAGGCTGCCAAGTTTACGGTGTGCCGGATAATTCAAACCGTTTGGATTAGCTCTATTTTTGCAACGGCTGACGTCTGACAAGGCCCACAGATTAAACGATGTTGACGTTTTTCTTCGATGATAAATGTTTCACACAGCAGAGGTGCTGAACTACGTGGATTGATGTCTCAATTGGATGGAGCAAGAGGTACAGGTCCATTTCATTCCCTGACCTACAATGAGTTATAGCCTGGATGCCAGACTGCTTCCAGGTCTGCACGGCCAACTCCTCGGATCTAGGGCCAACTTACATGCTCCCGAGGAAAATATACAGCAGGTCCCTCTGAGTTAGACCATGAGAAACATCTGGCATCCAGGCTAACAATCACAGCCTTTCTTACCATTCTATTGATAAACACTTGTTTGTTTTCTTATTTGTGCCATTATTCAGCTGCTGACTTATGTTATGACAAACATGCTGTGGAGATTCTGAAAGACGGAAAAGCAGAAGAACGGTATAAGATGTGAGGAACCGACCTGCATGAAGTAGTTGACGAACTTGCACATGAACAGCCCGTAGTTCCAGCTGGTCGTGGTGAAGCCTGCAGCAGTGAAGGGGACACAGCACAGCAGGAACGACACGTCCGTCACGGCCAGGTTCACGATGTAGTAGTTCGTCACGGACTTCATCTGGTCGTACTTCCACACCACGTAGATGACCAGCAGGTTGCCCATCAGGCCGACCACGCAGATCAGACCAAAGACGATCGGGCCTGCGATGGCCTCGGCGCCGAGAGGGGACCCTCCCGTGTCCGGTAAGGACTTGACGTCGCTGCCGTCGTCCTCCGGGACCGTGGAATTCTCCCACGACGTTGTGTTGTTAGCCATGATTAGACGGGTAACTCTTGCCGCGCTGTACTGTAGAAACAGAATCGCTTTTAAAATGGCGTTATCATCGATCAAGTCGTAGTGTTGACAGTCATCTAAATAGAGGGAGAATTACAAGAGGTTTCCCAGCTGTATGGGCGGAGAACTAGTCCGCCCAGAACCTGTGCCTAGCCTACACGCCCGAAAACACCACAAGTGGCAAGAGCCGAAGCAACGGTAGGGATTCTCCACTGAACGTCACGTGACATCCCGTCAGAGACAGCACCATCTCATAGCTACAGCCCCATGCCACTAGGACGGCGACTTCGCTGCGACCGTGCTGCGACCGGAAATTTGACAGAGCGCCCAACGAATTTTATAGATATGAAACGGATCTTTTTACGCTTTGTGTGTTTTGTTGTCTTTTCAATCATACTTTTACATTTTGTATGAAATTCCAACAATGAAATCAAGGGTTGCACAAATCCAATCTAGGTCGCAGCTAGATCGCAGCGCGATCGACGCCCTAGTGGAATGAGGGCTTCACCAAGATCTCCCCAGGGATCACGTCTCCGCGCGGATTTTGTGGCCCTTCAAGTTCACCGGGGGGACATGGGTGAGCAATTTGATTGACAGGTTCGGCTGACGAGGCCATCTGATCGGGAAACTTAACCTGACCAGGTCACGGGGGGGGGGGGGGGGTGAAGATTTAGGGATTCTAACCACAGGTAGAAGTCGGTGAAGGGCGACTTTCTCTAGATATTCACAGGTTAATACAGGTCAGGACTGAATGTCTATTCAAAGCGGATTACGCTGCTTCACGGTAGCTGACAAAAGTTGGCAGAGGTCATATCTCCGTGATGTACTGTAAGTGCTGAAATGTTCTCGGTGGTTTTATGTTCGCGGTTAACGATTTCGCGGTGAACTCTTTACCACGAACTTAAAACCACTGCGAAAAGCTGTTCCATTGTGTGACTGTAGCGCTACTATTGTGTCAAACGCGGACTCAAAACCACCGTAAACACTCCATTTTCTCACAACCGCGAAATTAAATCCCCACGAACATTTCTGCATTTACAGTATTTAGAGCATTTGTAAATTCTTGTTGTATCTTGTGTCATTGGTTATGGAAATAGGGTTGTAATTAGCATAATTTATTTCAATTGATGGTCTTCTTTGCCAAAATTACGTATATTGTATGTGTGAAAGTTCTATCCTTTGGCAGAATTTCATTTTTAGATTTTAGCATTGATTACGCAAGTGACTTCTACATTTTCATAATCTACACATGGTAAAGTTCACCTTTAACTAACTAACACATATGTTATAACTCACAAGTATGAGATTCGCATCATTTACTACTAAGGAAGTATGGCATATCGATTATGAAAATTAGGCCCTTATTTCCATAACTGGTATCTATTAATGTTCCACCTTCCATGAATTACACATGTTACCTGTATCGAAGTCCTATCATGGAAAACGCTGCAATTACAGAATATCTCCATTGATTATGACATCGTAGTCCTATTTTGCATGATTTGAATTTCGTTGTAACTATTTTTTGGCTGAATTTCGTTGTGTATATCTCTGTCTAAGCTACCTGCCCCATATCATGGAAATCTGTCGTTCCTTTCTTCAGTTAACATCTCTGAAATGCCCTTGCCTCCCATCCAACATCGCCCTTCCCATCTGAATAACAAGCTGCCAGGGGGCCACTACACCACTGTTTCCTTACATCAAAAGACCACAGCATTTCCAGGATAAACCAGCCAGAAATCGGAAGTTCTGCTACAGTACCAAGATAAGCCGCTAGGAGACCCAAAATCGACATTGGCCTTCCTCTTCTCAAGACCTCCCCACATACCAAACATCATCGTAATACATCCAGAGCTTCTCAAGCTATAATGTCCCGAAATGCCCAGAAACAGAAACAAACACATGGACAGACAAACAAACAAACAAGCAGTCACACGCACACACAAACAAACAGACACACCAAAAACAATATCACCATTTTGTTCGCGGAGGTAGTTATGTAACCCCAGTGCCTAAGGAAAGATCATCGAGCGGCTGTTTTTCCTGTGTGTGTTTTCCGTCAACGTCAAATGAAATTTAGGTGGGCGTCCAAGGAAATTTCTGCCAAACTAAACCAGATGTAACCTACTTCTCACAGCACGAGTAGGGGATAAAGCCGTGTGCGTTTGTCTGGTGTTGTAAATATGTGACCATGACCCTTCCCCGTCCTGTCGTAATCCTGCTTGACCTTGGCCGTGACACATTCTCTACCACAAGACGAGATCATTTTCTCAGTTCAACCCTGACGTTTTACTTTGCAGTGCTGTTTTCCAAGACCTAAATTAGAACCATGTTTAAGGGCGGATTTTGGCAGCAGTATCGTTAGACTCACTTAGAGACTTCAAGATGATTTGTCTAATGTTCGTGAGAAAGGTCAGCTGTGAGCGAAAAAGGTGTAAAATGGCAGCCAGCGAATTCCACACCGTCGTCGCGGTATTTGACCCACACAAACTCACAACGTTTCATCTAAAAAAAAGCTTCTATTACCTCTAAGGCAAATAGCCAAGAGGAGGCTAAACTTGATAAGTGCCAATGAACTTCCAACGAAATGAAAATGTGATCAACTAAGGGAGCGGCTTCTGTTTTCCCTATCGTCTCTTCGTGGTGGTCATTTTCGAGCGGGGCACTATATAGACGTTGTGTTGGCGTAGCGGTTAGGGTGTTTGGCCCAGAACCCCGAGGTCCTGGGTTCAAACCCCCTGACGATGCCACCTTGACACGACTTCCCTCACTCTACCCATGTCCTGGCTTTGGTTGGGAGTTAATGTAAAGAGCGCGGTGGAAGAAGAGGGTTGGTCTCCGCCAAATACCGTGCCTTAGAGACAGTGGATAATACCGTACCCCACTACCTCAGAAAGGCTATGGGACTACCTATATAGCTACCTATTAAGTTCTCATCACGTCTTGATCTTAAACAGGTATCCAATACAAAGCGTGAATACGAAATGATTATTGAACCACAAGTATGGGTGGGTAGGAAAAAAATAATGTAGATAATTGATATGCAGAGCACGTTAGAAAGTGAGCAATGTTCAGGAACAGATCCCCGCATCAGACGGGAGGTACTGGTGCGGAACACCCGCAACTCGCTCTCAACAATGCCGCGACTGCGCACTATGCATATACTTAGTAGAAATCATCGGAGCACCGAAACTCAACATAGAGTCTCATGGATTACACGTAATGCTTTGATAAACTCAATGTTTGCCAAACACCACTCTATCGCTTTCCTTCTTATGCTTCCTAAGCTTACTGAAATGCCACCATCGCATCATACAAAGCTTATCATTCATAGAATCGTATTATAGTCTCTTGATAGTGATCTACACAAAGACCAATTGAACCGGTGTGTTACGCCGAAGGGCGGTTATACCGGCTATACAGATACAGATACAGAACCAAAAATGCAACCTACAGATTTGCTTACCCCCTTTCCAATCGTGATGAATGGGTCTTCAATCACACATGTTGATAGCCTCGGATTAAACGTACGCGGTAGAGGGGCTTCTGTCACTGTCATCAGGAGTTCAATTCTCACACAGCCATCTCTTCAATGGTCGACCGCTCCTTCGATGACTGTTCTTCCTGATACACACTGTCTGCGACACACTTACAGAATGACCTTACGAAACCTGAACGTCTAGGCCTACAGCGTGTTACACAAACAATCAACTGATGATGACGACTGACAACGCGGTACGTGCAGCTTGGATCAACCAGCGTTCAAACACCAGAGCATATGCGGGTTGTGTGGAGGATGTACACTGGTAACCTGGTTCTGTCAGAGTGGAAGAAGTCCATCCATTATAGGCAGCTTATTTGGACGTTAAGCCCTCGAGGGGAAGTTTGTTTACCGCTAGGACTTGGGCAATCTCCGCCTTGTCATTACAGAAAATGTAGTGATAATGAAAACAGGAATAGGTGACTAATTATGTGATTTGAGTGAATTCTCCCGAGTTGTTTGCGGAGGTGAAACGTTGAGGAAGAGCTCATGCATCATTCAAATCTCGCCAGTCAGATGTTTGACTCCGCCGCTGCGACCTATTTTCGGGAGAAGTGTTTATTTTTCTCCAATAGACGCGAGTGGGTCGTTACGGTTGGGGAAGCACATTCTTTGAGAGATTAGTTTATCCGATTATCCGGATTAGGGCAGATGCTGAGCCTCTTGCATGATGAAGCGACCAATATAAAGCTGGGAAACAGTTGCGAAAGGCTTTAAACATCTTGTGCGGCAGTGTAACAATTATCCCATATAAGTTTATGATCCCTGAGTTAAGTGTATTTCGAAATGTTGAAATTAGTTGCATGCCATGTATAAGATTTAGCATTCTCATGGGATATGATAAGCAATTAAGAACACGGAGAACATGAAGGCTTTACCACGGTCCAAAGCACACGGATGTCTGTCCTGACGTCACGCATAAATTACCCTGCAGACAAGAGCGTTGGACGCCAGCATTAAGGTGCTCTTTGACCCGTCTAATGAAGTACCCGAACTTTGGTAAGTGGCATTGAGGACTCAGTGATACATAGTAGAATGGGTAGACTCAAGGGCTTTGCTCTTCCACGAAAGCTTTTTTACACTATCACATGGAATCAAAGACATTCCGATGAACGAGCTATTATGAATTCTACCTTCGCACCGTCTATTTAGTTCTCAGACGTCACGTCATGCCAAGCTTAAGAGTTCTATGCAGTTTTCTTTTCCTTCGTACTTGTGGAGTTTTGCTACTATATCCTTTCCCCAAACAGATTTTCTCTATCAGACTATCTTCCCCCAACCCGGTATTTCTTTTGCTGCAACATTCTTTTCAGTTTACCAACAAAATTAACCTTTTTAATCGCCAAACTTTTAACGTGGGTTGGTTGATGTCTAGGTATAACGTGCCAGTTCTAAGTATTATTGATCGAGGGCATCCACTTCTGCACACGACTTACTTCAGCACTGTTAACACGGTGTGTTTGCATGCTACTGTGCATGTCCTTTCAATCGTGGCTAGACGAGAGAATTGCCCTTTCTTCCTGCATCTGAACTTGGTCGTTTGACCGCCTGGTAGTGTGGAAAATTCTTGTCTACGCACGTTCTCTCTTCAAACAATCCTGGAAGCACATATATTGGGCTGTACACGTCCATTTCTTGGCACTCATTAGAAAGGAGACAGGCTCTTATCTTTGACCCCCGACCATTGGTTTCCCGTGGCGTCTTCAAGTCTGACGTTACATGTGAAACTTTTTTTCACATATTTGCCTCGAACGTTTTGAAAATTTGAATCAACAGCGGTAGGCTGCGTATTGACAAAAACCACATGAAGATATAAAAAGGTACAAATACTCATGTGGAATAGGATCTTATTATAATGATTGAGTTTTCTTCATGCACAATCTGGTGACTTTCGGTGGACCGTCTGCCAGTTTAAACAGGGCAACCCCTACCGGTTCTACTTTGCACTGCAGCTAGGTGTCGCTGCTGCAATGCGAAGACTGCAGTCCCAAACGGACTCATGTTGTATCCACTCCCAGGATCATCACAGGGGATTATATCATGAAGGTTCAGTAATGATGTATTGTTGTAAAACATTGTTGGTTGTAATCTGCTATGATTTGACTCAATATCATTGTGACTTGAAGTAAAATCATCAACGCAGAACTTAAGCTCGTATTTTGTTTGTTTGTATTTATTTATTTGTTTGTTGACAAAGAATTGGCGAATTTTGAACAAAGCAAAAGTTTTGAAAAAAGATGCCCGTGGTCACAGATCTATGAACACTTTCAGAAGCGCGAAATATTCAAATATTCAAAGCTCAACGGTGACTGTAACCGTTGGTGACGTCTGCACCAGTGATAAAGTATTTTCTTCCTTAGCGTATCCGGCGGGTTAATATGACGCTATACCTTTGGATGACGTGACTCATGTATTAGAAGTTCCAGACCGACGCAGCTTACAGTAATTTCCGTTTTTCAAATAGAGCTTCTGCGTAGATTCATAGCGGGGGGAGGAGGTCCTTGTTGCATAATTCGTCTTCATCTAGAACAGGAAACAATAGTAAACGAGAGCAGCTCGCACGCTGTGATTTCCATACCTCCAACCAGCAAGCCTTGCAAGACAATTCATGACGCAGGAATTTATTTTATGTCTAGCTGAAGTTCAAGGTTGTGGCGTAGGAGCTATAAATGTTGGCTTACCGATTTTGGGGCCGTGCCAGAGTTGAAGGTAACTTGATTGTCGGAGGAATTTGGAAAACGACTCGTAATCTTTACTATGAAACCGGGATATGAACCTAAATGGTACAAAATATTGAAGGGACTTTATCTTTTTATCACAACCGCTTACCGGATATGGGGTCACCAGGAGACGTTATCCGTGAAATAAAACTGGTGTGGCATTAGGCTTACAGGACTGGCGTTAGTTCTCTTGAGTTTGTTTAGTGGTGGGCTAATGGATTTTGGTGGGTATAAACTCCCTTTGGATAGTTCCCGAAAGACACTTCAGGTTTTAATATGCTGTGATGATATGACTTTCTCAAATGACAAATGTTGCATCTACTACATAGGGCCGATCGGAATTAAATTTGCAGGCTATCCAGCAGCGCCGCCTTGTGGCATTGATTACAAATGCAGGATTGCGTCATTGTCTACATTGCGCGGTCACTTGCTGTTAGGGGACTACTTTTTATGAGACTCCTTTTTAGGAGAATACCGTTTCATTAGACATTACCCTTTTCTTCGTCTTGTAGGTATTTTTGCATCATTGGACAAGAGATATATCATTTTCAAGTCATGGGTCATTTACAAAGAACGAAATTTCTTCACCAAACATATGATCATACTATGGTTTATTTGACATAAACACTTACTTTCAGACCAGATTTACACCAGATTTTAAGCTGCAATATCATCTTTGAAGAAATGTGGACATTGTGTACATAAATTTAGATTTCGATCAACGTCATCGGCGCGGCGTGTCTTTGATCTAATGTATTGTGTATTGTGACGACAGAAAAATATGACCCTCATTATTGTTGAATGCAGCTTTTTTTGTCTAAATGACTTTTTTGTACCAGCCGTATATCATTATCAGTAACAGGTTTTGAGTGCTATTCCTTTGACAAATACCACTCTATACTTACCAATATTAGGCAATAGTCAATGGACTTGTTCTACGACACTGTGGCGTGTGATACGCACAGCCATTCATGTACTTGCATTTCCCGTTGCTTTACATAGAGGGCGTCCGACGCTATCCCTTGCTTTTGAACACACTGAATATGAAGTATTTCTTGCTTCTCTATCATTAGTCTGGCGCCTCTACGCATACATTATCACAACATATCATATCTACTAACCTATTTCAAAGGGAGGTAGAATAAGTGTTACTAAGAAAGCGATAACAATCTACATAATTTACAAATATAATCTATACTGGTCTCTCATTACGTCTTTTTATGGTTATATACATGAATATCATAGACCATGTAATCAAATGATAAGGGACTCTTAAGAGCTGCTTTATAAATAAGAGAAACCATGGTACATTAGATTAGATACTGGATACACTATATAGATGGTTTCGCTAACTAAGGTTAATGACAGCACAGGCAGAAATAAAATTGAATACTTTGCAGGCTCATATCTACAAGATATCTGGTCCATTGAAATACAATATAGATAACATTTTAGCAGACTGACATTGTATGACTATTTCATTGTAAAACTCCAAGGTTGGCTGCAAATAAATGCTTCTGAACAATGTAGTCACGGTCGACATTTCGCCATACTAAACGCTGTGTGAACCGGAAGTGACGTCATCCCGTAATGGCGTCCGGCGGGGTGTGATCTGAATGGCAGACGGGACAGCACACGCCTGACACGTACACTGGGTTCGAACACGACGTTGTAGGACAGGACTGAAACACAGGAATCACATTCAACGTCGACATGATTACTTTATCAAAGCATTTGTCTGAAACTCAAGAATGAAATAGAAAAAGCATCATCGTCGCATTGGTTCAAAGGAGAGCACAAACATTAACTGTAAGGCACTTGAAATCGTTCCAGCCGAAAGCAAGTACTTGAAAGATGCCTCAAACAATTTTACAAGCAAGCAAACATTATCCAGGAAAGTCGAACGCAGCCGAAGCTATGCACCTGCATGGAAATTGGAGTTCGTTCATGCCATAAAAGCAGCCCAGTTGCCATCTGATTACAACCGGGGCTGCTACACTCGCTACCCGATTTTTCAGGGTAGCAAGTGTAGGAGCCCAGGTAGTAATCGGATGGCACCCGGGCTACTGCTTAGGTCACAGTTGGAAAAAGGGGCCCCGCCGGGTAGTTGATGCGCTGTTTTTTTTTTTTTTTTTACTTTCAGGCGGGACCCCTATGTGGCCCCATTGGACACCCTGCGGCTGCCTCGCTATCATTTTTTTGGCCCGTTTTTTAACTCAGACTTAAAATCAACGCGGGACCCAGTAACAAATAGCTAATCGTGCGAACACCGGGAGGTACACCCCCCGTACCCGGCGGCCCACCGGGAGAAATTTGTGACTTCGGGGTCCGGTCGGGACTAAACCCCCGACGCCGGCACCGGCGCTATTGGGACCTAAGCATACCATAGAGGACCATAGAGAAGGTTTAAAATAACACTTACCACCACCATACAGGACAAGAAGCCGTCGCTGCAGTAGCACTGTTCACAGGGTCCCACCGCTACCCACATACCCTCGGGGATGTCTCTCTCGCCGAACCGACACGACGACCGATCCACGCTGTTTATTTGTCTTCTCGCTGAAAATAGAAAACCATCATCAGGTCTAACATGTTATCAGCCGAGCGAGTGGTTTGCCAGGAGATGGTGCAGCTAAGAAGGTATTTGTTGTGAATAGAAACTGTAAATCTTAAGACGGCAGACAGTTGCTTGACTTCTACTAGCGCGCAGGGAACTGTTTCTAACCTTCAGTCAAGAACAACAACAAGTTTGGCGTAAACACTTTTCAGAAGGCCAAGGATTCTACAGTTCAGGGAGACTCTTGTTTCAGAAAGTTCTGTCAAGAAAAAGTTGCGTCAGTAAGTTTCGTCTTACCGTAAACTCGCTTGTTTCCCTGAAAGGCCTGCGCGCCCTCTTGAGGACCCTTGCACGCTGCACAGCACTGCCCGGGTATTCTCTCCACCTCAGCACAGTCCTGGGAGTAGAAACATTGCATGGAGCTGCAGTGGAGCTTGCCGTCGTTACAACTGCACCTGGTGCAGTCGTTGATTTTTTCATAAGAACCGTCTGCGATGACCAAGCCTTCAAAGGAGCAGTCTCCATACTTCAAGCTGCCTGCTGAAAAATGAGATAATAGTTGTATTTCTCTAGGTATTGGCTATAGTTATAGGGCTTCCTATCAACCTAGCTATCAAACAAGCAAGCAAGTAGTTAGGGTTGATTTGGCAAATCTAACTTCCAACCAACCAACCAACCAACCAACCAACCAACCAACCAACCAACCAACCAACCAACCAACCAACCAACCAACCAACCAACCAACCATCAAACAAACAGTCAAACCCGGCAGTCAAGCAGACATACGAAGGTACACACAGTGATATTTACCATTGTTTATTTTGTCCTCTTTATCCCACTTCTCTGCGCAGACGTGACACCGTGTGGTCCGGTCGAACTGCACCCTGGGACACCAAAACGGGTAGGGCCCACACTTGGAGACAGTTCCCGGATGATGTGACGTCAGACTCTTCGCCTTCAGGTTCAAAAAGTCACCACTCCCTAATTTTGAAACGGAATGGCAATTTTACTTATGAAGCGGTTAAGGTGTAAACATCAAAGATATAAATTTTATTCTATCCAACTTTCTACAAACATTCAGCTGGAGAGGATGTATGGTTTGCTTCGTAGTTCTTTCCCCAGCGTCTCCGCAAGCAGAAATGCAAATAGCCATGCATATATGACAGTTCAAATGGAGGATATTCATAAACAGAAAAAAGTATATCTGTTTGTCTACATACAGCTCAGGAATTCCCCCACAAAATAAAACTTAGAAAGAGGTTTGCGTCTTGTTGTACAAAGCTCACTGCCCTCCCGTGACACTTGTGTACAACCAGTCAAAGCACATAGAGACCCTTTGTGTCCGACTGCGGTGGTCTCTTGGTTCGTTGGGCAAACATATAAATGAGCGGTCAAGTACGACATGCCCCTATGAAACACGTCAACAGTCACATCAAAGGCACGGCTGCTTCCGAGTGCCGTGTCATCACGGTGCTTTGACGTCATCTCACGAGCTCTCGCTTTCTCTCGTTTTCAAAATATCGCCTTGTCCAAACAACAGATATAAAGCCTCACTGTTTTCTACCTCGCATTCCCCAGACCCCCCGGCGATCACCATGTTTCCTGTAAACATTTTGGTCTTGTCGTCAAAAGCACTGAAGTATGAAGCCTGGTACACCTATCAGAAAGTACTGTTAAGGACTTTGCCAATGAAAAATATACACAAGCTCGTTACTGTAGCACCAACATGACTCAGTTGTCGTCGCATTCAGGCAAACTGACCTTTTTGGAGCGAGGATGTTTGGCCTGATGTTATATGATGTGTGTATGAAGGCAAGTAGGGGCCTTGAAAACTTTTACCAAATGAGAGAAATATTGGCCCAATAATATCTTACTGATGTCCAACAACCGAGGGAGCCTAAGACATCCATAAACAGTCTTGATCAGCGATCAAATAAACATGGAAGCTTCAGGCTATTTAAAGCTCTTTAGATCAATGCAAACTCAGACGGATGTGACGAAATGGATTTTTTTGTTATTGTTATTGTAAGCAAGGTTTTCTGGGGGGGGGGGAGGGGCTTGGTGGCATGTTAGCCCAGGGACAGCCGATAAGCTAACTTTGTCACCACTTCGTATTTCTAGGCAGTTAAATCTTAGTTTTAGCATCGCGAAGGAATTGGGAATGTTTTCAAACACTGCGTGCTTTGAGTACTCTCCAAGCAGAGGTTGTTGGGGGGGGGGGATTGTGACCTTCATGGGGAGGGCTGACAAAACCGGGGCATATGCTATTTTCCCCATCAACCTCTGCTTGGAGAGTATGTATGAGGTCTCTTGCAGATGTACTGACCTTCTGGGACACATGTACCGCTGTGCCCCATGGGAAGAGTGAAGCACCACGCCGGTATGATACCACCTTGAACCTGCACGAACTTCCTGCATTCTGGATGTCTGCACACCAGACCAGCTGCGCACCTGCCAAAAATATCGACAGAAAAATCTACTTATATACAGATATTATTTGTAAACAACGCGTTGATGAACTAGATCGATGATTGACATTTCACTCGGGAAGTCGTCAACAGTGGATGGCGGGGTACTAGAATTCAGTCACATTCACAGGATCTCGTAGCGACTGCTAGTGCTACGGTAAGAAGGTGCTGACTGAGCTAGTGTGTTTTCGCGCGCAAAACCTCACAGTGATGATATTTAGTCATAGAATTAATGTACCTCTCACTTCGTATTTCATGCATAGCAATGCCCTAACCTAAACTGGTGACAGGAGACGAAGCAGAATGTAAACCTCATATACGCTTGTGTTCTTGTTATTTCCCTTCTTGTTCCAGTCACGCACTCAGCACGTGTCTGTCGACTGGCTAGCACGCCTCCTGCACGTGCCTTACAGCCTGACAAGACACGCGAATTGTGAGCATCTCAGTACACGAGGCCAGGGTTATGTAAGTTAGAGGTAAACTGAGAACCACTTAAGTAATGCCGTGTGTTTAGAGTCACTGAGTCGGTCAAGGGTTGCATGCTTGCTCATGGGTCTTCGATCGAAGGCCACAGCAATGTCAAGGGCACGCTCCGGGCCAAAACAAAAAGGAGGATCGATACTCAATAGCACAGGATTAGCTCACAGAACTTCCTGGCTTTACCTCAAATTCAAATTCGAGGTAAAAAGTGAAGGTGAAGCATCTGGAATCGTAAGGCCGGAGACGAAGCGTAGTGATTTTCTTTGATTTGTAGTCCAGTGATGCGGCATCGCTACGATTCGTGTTTTCAGCCGAAAACACCGGAGCACTCCTACTCTTCTCGATAAAAATGTGCTGGGTTCTTTTACGTGCAGAGGTCCGACGCCTAAGGCTAATGCCTGAAGTTCTCGCAAGGAATGAATTCAGATGCACCAAATCTTTAAACTTAGACAAAAATGCCGTTTTGGAAAAGCGCTACCAGGGAAAGATCCAATATCAGAAAATTAAAGCACTTTTGTTTTGTAACTTTTTTGTCAGGCACACAGGCCAAGAACAACCTGTCTTATGTGTCTTGTGTATTTCACCCATGGTGCTCATTCATGCACGTCTGATTTTGATTTGCTATCTTATTTTAGTAACACTGAGAGTAACCAGTGGTAACAGGGTAGGGGAGGAGCTTTTTCGCAACATTTTGCCCCCCCCCCCCACTGTTTTACTTCAGAATCCAGGACACTGCCTCACTGCCCCCGTACCCGTGCCAAGTTGACGATCCGCAATTCCGAGAAGACCTCGTTGTCAGTTGGGTCCGTAAATTCCAAGCCGAAGGTCCTGTCAACATTCATTAATCAACCAACCAACCAACCAACCACGAGTGTCGACAGTCTCTATCTGTCGTCTGCCTGCAACGCGTGGGCAACCAACCCGCGCGGCATCATGGGAGAATTTCTGAGAAATGCGGCTCCCACTGAAACATCCTATCATATTGTGGCGGTTAACAATTCTGTAGTTTACTAGTACTTGTCAAAGTCAAGTACAATGATCTTTATTGGCTCCCAAGGGGTGATTAAATGTAAGCCTTTCCACCATTTGTCATTGACAATCGTGTGATCTATGTGTCTGGCGCCATTTAAAATGTCGTCTTGGCAACAGTGATGTTTGTTGTACATCGTGACTTTACACTGACGTCTGGAACTCGCAGTTAAACAAGGCTATAGGGCTTTGAACTAAGTAATCCTCCAAAATCATCGCATATTAGGTTGAACAATGCATGTATGATTGGGTCTTTGTAGCGGATGATAGCAGCGTTCTTTCATATATCCACTCCCATAGAAAAATTCAATTACGTCCGCCAACTTCAGGCATTTTACAAATAGCTCGAATGGCTGGCGAGTCCCTCAAATCCGCATCGAGTTACCTTAACGATCAGGCGCCGCTGTAATTGTTCAAAATTATAATCTTGGAAAGTTTTTTAAACGGTCGTTCCAAATGTCACTTGTAATATGTTGATACTTTAAATGCTCTGTAAAAGACGCGTGTAACCGTAGAATGCGGGTTATTACTTACTACAAGGAGTTGTCAGGTGTTTTGATGTGACAAATATGAGGGGGTCAACCTGGACAAATCCCTGAACAATGGCGCCAAAGAGTAGGGTGGCTCCCTTCCAAATGAACGGGTTTAGACCAGATTATGGAAACAATGATATCAAACGTCGCCCCGGCTCTTGTAAAGGCCGAGGTTAGAAGATCACTAACGACACAAGCTTCTCCTGAAAGTGGGCACCTGTGTGGAACGATTAGGCGACATTGTACGTTACGTAATCGACATAAAGGACGTTGAACTTTGCTCGAGACACAAACTGTTCGCTGGACTGAATCACTCTTTAAGTAGCGTAACGCGCATAAAATGTTGTTTAAGTTAAAAAAACTTGAATGACCGCGTATCATGTTTTGGTCCAAACTTATATTTTGTTCCCGGTGTTTGTTCAATCTGATTCTGAGACCTAGTTACACAACCTTAACATTTTTATTTGGTTTATGATATTCCTATTTACTTATTCGTCATGTAGGCAAAGATGCTAGTTACTCAAAGTATCCTAAATGACATCAAGGATGGAACCGCTTCGAGAAAGCTGTAATATGAAGCTTTTGAAGAGATATTACACGTTACAAAAGGCCATCAGGCAGACCAAGAATGAGGTGTCTAGACTAAATAGTTGAGATTACCAGAAGAGAAGAACCAAACATCCATGTAGTGAAGAAAATGACTGAGTATGGAGAGCGTTCATAGCGAGGCTGACAACTTACAGGCCGTTGGCCTAAAGGCGTCAGGGTGAGAAGGTGAGAAGGAGACGGTGATGCGACTGACAAGTGCCATTACCAAAACAGTAACGAATCGCAGGTCCCTTCTTCTTGTGGTATCATCTTGATGTGCAATCTTTCAAATGAGTGGAGCAAAGGTAAATGGTTGTGGTTAGAATGTCATTTTAGCTGGTGCGATCGCAACGAAGTCTATTTCAGCACTTGTCAAAAGTCGGAAACTTTTATCTACGTATGACTGATAAACGACAGGAAAATAGTTCTCATGTTTAAACCCCCTCCCGTGCGTCTGTCAGCGACCGGGCCCACATGGAGAGAGGGCAACACTACAACACATTGTGACTACACTGTTAACACCTGGGGACATTCCTGTATGCACCACACCCACGGCACGAGGGGACCACAGTATCCTCCCTTACCGTGTTTACCGATCAATACGATATCCTTCAGTATACGCCGCTCGCACTGACACGCAACAATCGCTTCATTCACGGGGAATCTCCCGTTTGACACTCCTGACTGATTGATATGAATACGCATACTTATAGAGGAGAGATACGCATCTTGTATAAACATCCGCGCCAGACGATAAAGCTCGCCTTTAATATTGAAGTCTAAAGACTTAAGTGGCCTACTTAAGGGGCGGGTTCACCTTTTAAGATTTTAAGACTTTTCCCCGAAATCTCTCAGTCATACACTTTTTCAATCGGTGTAGCTGCCCAGTGCTTCGTTTTACCAAACGTTTTTTTAAAAACATTGCAATTTTCTTAAGGCGAAGCAAAACAAAACATATTCGTATGTGATGTTTTTATTTTGACGCATAGTGGATGTATTGCGTGCCTTCTCTGCCATGGTTTAGAATGAGTAGGGATGATTGATTCACTATACATCAAAACAAAACATACTTTCTTACTAGGAAATCTCCTAAAGCAACTAGGGCATAGGTTAACTGGCCTACAATTTTTGTCATAGGATTTTCATAGGACCCGACCGTCGCCAAGGATCGCAAGACACACTCACGACAATTGTCGTACACTTGTACTTGTCGTACGACGTTTTTCACAGTTACGAAACACAGCTCCTCGAGTTTTGTTTATACTTCACAGAATGAAAGCTTTGTTTGGAAGGAAAAATCATTTTCTGGAATTTAAGTAGTGAAAGAAGCGATGTAACACGTTCTGCTGGGTATAATCGGTGTAATTGAGTGCAGCGCTGTGTTGCGACTACAAATAGCTTTTATTCAGTAGACTGTCCTTGCCTTCGGCCTTTTTTTTCTGAGCGATTAAAGATTCGCGTTCTATGTGTGGCTTATAATACCTTAAAAGGACAAGAATTGTCCCTCTATTTACGGATTGTCACTGCGTAGAACGCCCCAGATATTTGCCACTGAATCACTGTTATGATTGTGACTAAGGCCCATGCCCTCAGCCTCATACCATGCCGTGTATTTGAGGAAATAGATGGCTCACCACGATGGCCTTAGCCGAGCTAAATTTGTCGTCGAAAAACTGGAAGTGTCACACGGTACAAGCATAAATCACGATAAATATAAACCTCAGAGTGCGGGGCATCATTAGGGCATACCCTAGTGTGTTCACAAGAACATGTGACACCTCACTAGTCGGCCCCGTGACTTCATCATTACGTACATGTATGCAAACATTTTACGGGAAAATCGCGCAGTGACAATTAACGCACTATATGGTTTAATCCTGTAACACAGTTTTGTCGTATTTTATATTTAGACTGTTACGTGTAATGGCTACACCGTAGTTCTCTAGCACTATGGCGAAAGGGTACGATAATTGATTCAACTCAATGTTTACGAATCTACACCCTGGATTTGAAGGGCAGATTTCCATTAAATGTTACAGTTGTAAAGACGTTGGTTTAGTTGGCGTTATCGTCTATAGATAAAGATGTGGCGTCGTTCTACACTACTCACATGGACGTACACACCCCGACACGTGGGACTGTTGTTCCGGGGAGCACGCCGCTAGTGTTCTGTTACCCAACACACAACACGCGGGCGCGGCGTGGCCTTACCTCGGTGCCTCGGCGCCGCATGGCTCGCCCCTGCCTCGGGAACACACGTCGCAACAGCCACACTCGTCCCTGACGATCTCGCACCCGTCCGTGGCCAAAGCGGGACATTTGAATCCGACCTCGTGTCGACACGGGCACAGGATGCTCATCGGAAGGACCGTCCCGACGACCAAAGTGACGAAGATGACCAATAGACTCACCGCCATGCTTTCCTCGCGTCCGTGTTGTGTCAGTTGCTGTTTTGCTCTGAGCGCCAAAGGTGGGGTCGCGATGATAAATATTTTGTTGTAGTTTTCATCACCGCAAGGCATCTTGGGTGGATCGCTTCCTGTCGCGGTTTGGGTCCCCGCCAAGTGGCCCAAGAATCCTGGACACGAGCCAATTTTCACAGCAGGCGCTCGCCTCTCGTACCTGCCCCAGGGGATGTCTAATCATCTTCTTTCTTCTGCAATGTGTAAATGTTCATCGGGGACATCGTGTCGCCTGGACGCCGTGGCGTCATGCTTTTGGCGCGAGTCCAAGAATCGTTCAACGCTTCGAAGCTATGTTGTGACGTACGGCGGTGATGTTTACTATAGATAAGACAGTTTGCAAAACGCTCTCTGTACAAGAGGTGTGTTTGTCGTCGAAGTGGCATAAAAGCTTCCGATATTTGAGAGGCGATCTCGACCTGTTTGCAAACGCGTGTTGTAGTGTGCATCGCCCATTCCCTGTACACATAGTGTGGTGTGATCAGCACATTTTTGTAAACTCCACTAAAAGGAAGAGGTGCGACTTCCTTCGCCGACATGAAACAAAGAGTTGGATAGAATATACTATAAAAGGGGAAATGTTCGCGGTGGTTTTATTTTCGCCGCGAACTTGAAGCCACCGCAAATTTTCTTCTGTCTTCTGCCCGACCACCCACTTGTTGCAACCGCGAACTTAAAACCACCGCGAACACTCAATTTTCTCCCTAACGCAAAATGAAATCTCCGCGAACATTTCAATATTTCACCGTTTACGGTAGTGTTTACATATATTTGAACAGTACATACGGCTCCATGTTTCATTAATTGTTCACAAATATCTCCCTGAAAAGTAAGAATGTATACTAGTAGCTACTGGACCCAGACCTGATCTAAGAGGATCTCCTACTCTACAACAGGCACATACAAAGTTTATTAAATTGATGCAGGTACTTGAAAAAGTCAGAAATAAACAGGAGATTTCAATCTCGGTGTCTATAAACATATATACAGAGTTGGGATCATGACTAGCTGGTAAAGAATATCATACAAAACATCCTTCAAACAGTTCAATGAAATGTTATAGCCACAACCTCGATTATCAGGCCTCGCTCCAGCCCTGGTCACAGAAAACATGGAAAAGATTTTGAGGCTACCAACTTCAACTTACTGAATATTTTGTAGCCTATGTACCGACTGTAAGGTTTCCCCTACTCTCTTTCGAAAGGTGTGGTGGGTTATTCTACGTGCGAGAGGTGTGGCTCTCCTCAAACACGGGACCTACATTTAACGTCCTATCCGAGGGACGTCCCTAACCGAAGCTAGGTACTCATTTACACCTGACTGAAGTGAGGAAATTTGTGTTCAGTGCCTTTCCCAAGGCCAAAACGTCGGGGCGCATGTCCAGACATTTCTGGGGACAGCCCGGGTTCGAACTCGGGTCCCCTTGCCGGTTTGACAGTCGGATGTTCTAACCATTACGCCACACAACGCCACGATGAAGGGAGAGTACTGTGAGCATTTAGAGCAAGAAGGCTGTCTTGTCTTTGAGTGATGTTCGGGATGAAACTGTCACTGTCCCTAAGGGCAGAGCGTTCCATTCTGCGACTGTCCGCGGAAGGACATCCGCTTGTAGGTCGTTCTGGAGAAGGGAGATGGTGTACATCAAAGGGTGCGACCGTCTTGTCTGTCTTGTGAGGTGGCTAGAAGTGGGTAAACATTGGAGTCATGGTAATTATGTCATGATGTAAATTTTATTTTACAGGGCGGTCACTTTCACCGTGGGCCGTTCTATATATAATCTTGATGTTGTAGAAGTTTCCAGCCGACCACTGACAAAGATCTGAGACAGCCGCCTCGGTACAAACAGCTGAATTCTGTACGACACGTGCACGGATAGCCCAAGTCGTCCTCAGTTTGCGATCGTGCGACGACCTTACGACGAATATGACGAGGCCTTAGTCAGAAAAGAGATTGAAGAAAGGGATACGTTTGATCTTACGTCTCATAAAAGAAATGATCAAACATGGGAACTTCTTCTGTAAACATCTTTAAGAAAACGTCTCCCATGTAAGTGTTCAACCGGAACGTTAATAAGCAATGTAGGTTTGACAGGTGTCAGAAGACAATAATCGCATTTTCCCTAGCACGTTACTTACTTACTGTCACTCTCAGCCGTCTGCAAGATTCCCTAGCGGAAAGAAATCCCCCTGAAGCTCACGTCTCATTTTACATATTTTTTGACTTAAGAGACGGACGTTATAATCGACTTTAAGACCCAATAATCTGCGCTATGTTTGCAAGGCAAATCAGAGCTTAAGGCAAAAGGTGTCCTTCAGTACTTGCCGCCGCCAAACACCGCCCAAACGACGCAATTGTACGCCTATCTATACATCCAGGAAGCTAATTCTTACATTCTTAAAATGTCTGTGGTAATTTTCCGAACAGAATCTCTGGGCAGGGCCAGTTTGTTAAATCTATCTATTTGCTTTTAGACAAAGACAAGGACAATGTGGCACTGCGCTCGAGTTAGTACGTTATTTCAACAGTGCCACATACAAAGAACAAAATAAACTTCATGAACCAGTTTGAAGTCAAAATGACAACGTAAATAATTAGAGTTCAATCACCTTACGTCAAAAACCATCTGCTTGACTCACTCATTTAACCAGTGGACACACCTCAAATTATTTTTCTCACATCAACAAAAAAGAACGGTACGTGGTGTTTACCCCCAGACGATATTATTATATTGATAATTCAGGGTATATTGATTATGCCATTTCAAAATCCTCAAGTACGTTTTAAATGTACAAACACAGAAATCGATACAAGGACAAGCGATATTGCAAACAGTCTTGAGGAGATTGTGTGTATACAATGCGGTAGAGAAAACATGGGTACGTTTATATCTGTAACCACAACAGCCTTCCGTCGCCAACACCTTCAAATCACCTCTGGAGAAAAAGACATATATCAAATTCAGTGACGGTCGCCCGGCGTATGTTGTTTTTTTTGGTGCAATTTTCAGGAATGCCGCATATGTATGACAGAATCGACAACCGGTTAACCGACAATCCGTCTACAACACATCTGAAGTTCGTAAGACATATCCACAACTGTCCTACAGAAGGAATGTCCCCAACTTGCTGTCTTACACCTGTCGCACGACACATGTGACAGGGGACTTACACACGGGGATCGGGAGTGTGTTTAGTTCATGTGTCGTCACCCAGAACGCTCTTAAATTGCTTCCTTAATTGTCCGCAACACCTAGCGTACAATAGGTGTGTTGTGTGTTAGCCCAGTGGCGAATTCCGCACAGTTTTGTGTGTGTTGACAGGGCCTGAGATGGAAGACAGCGAGGCACCTCCGAAACTTCGGTTCACCAATTTAGATCCATAACAATGATAACAGGGTCACTTGAGGATATTTTGGTGAATCAGAATGGAGCCTGTCAACTTGATTTAAAGCGCGTGTATCAAGACCAGTCATGTAGACTTAAGCAGGGTACCAGATGACATTAATTCTTGCCTTCTGCGTGCAAAGTGACACGTACCTACGCAGGACTATTATTCAATAAGCACTAATACATACTCAATACTTTTAATAGGCTCAAACCGTCCAGAGTACATGACGTGTCTGATAAGCAACATGTCTAAGTATAAAGAATAACATAGTTTTACTATAAAACATACATTCAGACACGAACTTAAAGTGAAATGACTTTTTGACTATGTAAGAATTTATTTCGGCCTAATACCACACCTAATACCACACCTAATAGAAATAGACTTGTCACGCACCGCCAAAAGTTATCATATGTGCCAGAAATCTGTAATGACAATGTATTTTGCATATTATTTGCTTCATCGCAGTGAGTGGTAAAAGTTTGGATAAATGAATATTTATTTCCGTGACCGTGTCCTGCTATGACTGACCACCCCACATGAGATGATGAGTCACCGGACGTACGGTCCCACACACGCCATTGACAAAGAAAGGTAGGTTGGGTTTTTCAAAGATAACATCATTAAAATCATGAAGTCTTTTATTTTCGTTAATCGATAGACTAAAATATGGTGAGCGACTTTAACTTATGTACTTAAATCATAAGTGAAATTACTTTTTGACTATGTGAGAATGTATTTCGGCCTAGACAAAATTACTTTATAAAGGTAGGCAACAAAAAATTGTATTCTGAATTTCTGAGACAAGTTTGTAACAGTAGTGGCAAGATATTGGACACTGTAGAACAAGGGGGATTTCAGGAAATTACAGAAAATATTACAACACAGCCAGATACCAATTTAGATAGTTAATAACGTTTTCAAAACGAACCAACTGTAGTGAATGGTATAAGTGATTGCTACAAATAAAATTTACACCATGGGTTCATTTTATGATGTGCAATTCCTTGCCATATGTAGCTTGTAAGACTATCTAAACTGGAGTTAAGTAATTGTGCTACATATACTTCAGGTTTGCTATGTTAGTTTAGCGATTACGGGGTCTTCTTATAAATATGAATTGGTATTGAATTTTTCTTTTTATTTGAGTTGAATGTGATAGTTGTGTGCCGATTTGGTAAGAATAAAATGGTATGGCGACCCTGTGACGTCACAATTGAAGATGGCGGCCACCACACATGCCAACGGATCCAACAAAGGATTTGCTACGCACACCTGTGACAAGGCGTCCAGGAAACACTGAACTGTAACGTTGTGGCCCCGTCATGTCTTTAAAAGGACAGCTACAAATGTCACCTCTGACGCGCGCGCTGCCACCCTAGCGGGGTATTATGGAGTGCCAGTCATACCGGCCATTCTTTGATAATTGCCGCCCCGGAAATGTGCCTTTTGTGTGCCTTACATGTGACATGTGAGTGATACTTAGTTACCCGTTCGTAATGTGCGGTTACACAAATTCGCCCGGAGGTTTGTTTTCTCGCCCGAGCTGCTAAGTCGGAGTTTCTAGTGGTCGAACGGAATTCGGGTGGGAGCCGTGGCGTCATCACAATGTCATGTCATGTCATGGCATGTCATGACACGTCTGTCATGTGAATGTGCCACAATTTAAATGCCTGAATGAAAAACAAACATGAGACTGGCAGAGCAGTAAACGAAGAATGCTTGCAGCGCGATTTCCAGTTGGTTTGGGGCTCTTTCCGTAAATCATGTAAGAGAACTTATCAATGTCTAACTCTCAGTACTGCCTCGATATTTCAGCAAAAAGAGTCCCTCCCCAGAAAGAAATAAAGGGTGGTAGTATTGTCCCTTTCCATGGTGGAACGAAGGGAGGTATACTTAGATGAATTGCATAGAAAAGTGAAGCAAGGTCACAAACTCTGATACTTCATCGACATGTGCAGTAGCGCCACCTTGTAGACCAAATGATTTCTGCATGGCACCTACTCTCAAAGCAGACGTTGGTGCGGGAGATTTAGCACCGGGTTCGGACGAAAACGGGGTATATGATAAAAAAGTCACAATCTTCTTCACCAACCTCTGCTTGGAGAGTACACGGCACCCAGGAGTAGGAACGTGTGGATGTCTTTGGGTACTTCATATAGAAATGCTGGTGAGACGTTTGTGAAATTTTGGATACCGAAACCGTTTCAGATTAATTGTAATTGCTGATTCTTTTGATCTGTTTTTAGAACTAATATAAGCTCTAGAAAATGTTCATACTCGTCAGATTTCCTAATCACTAAGTCATTGGAATTTAAGCATAATAAATCACAACTACTAAAAGACCACTTAAAGAAAATAATCTCATTCATGCTTGCATTTTGTAAAACTATATGGAGTATACACATAACAAGACGAAAGCCGCCCATCACTTTTTGAAATTTATTGCTTCTTTTCAACTTTTCAGAAGGCGGAAGAAATGACGTCAGCATAATCGCCGGGGAGGTCAGCGCTCGAGCTTAGATATCAGGGATCGCTCTGGTCCCGGTCCGCCGGCGGCAAGGCTTGGCGCTTGGCTGAAAAAATACATCGACATATTCAGCATGGAAGTTTATCATGAGTTGGTAAATTACATTGTGAAAAATAAAGTGTTCATCTACTCCAATAACTGAATTTTTAAACGGAATGTCATGCCAAATTACTCGACCGAATCAGCTGCCTGTCCCAAGCGCTGTGGACACGCGCTTTTTACGCAGGTGTGACGTCAGTACTGGGTCAAAGTTGATCAGAAGTCGGTATCGCCCCCCGCCCCGGTTGAGGCATTGCCATCGTTATCGGTGTTAACTCTAATCAGAAGTTTTGTCTTCATCGTTGGGCTGATATGACTAGCCTGGAGTCCAGCCTTATTAGCTTCCGTCCGTTAAATATTGGCGAGGAGCGGAGCTTGGGTAACGGATAATAAGGCTGGACTCCAGGCTAGTCATATCAGCCCTACGATGAAGACAAAACTTCTGATTTGAATCAGGGCCAACTACGGACACACGCCAACACAAACAAACAAACAGACAGACCGAAGACAAAACGTTTTCACGGAGGTTACAACAAAGTAGGTAAATGTACTTACATAGGAGGAGGGGCAGGTCCTGTAGGGGGGTCTTACAGACCGGACAGCACTGGCCGGGCACACGTTCCGTCTCCGCACAGTTGAACAGGGGCGCACATGCGATGGCCTGGCATAGCGTCATCCCGTTATCACACGTGCAAGTCTCACACCCGTACTCGTCAGTCGGCACCCACTCCCCCTCCTGTATGGTCACTCCGTTCACTTCACAGGTGGTGAAACTGGTACAGACTGGACAACACTGGCCCGGGACTCGCTCGGTCTCCGCACAGTTGGCCGGTAAGGCGCAGGCGATGGCCTGGCAGATCGGCTGTCCATTCACACACGTGCACGTCTCGCAGCCGTACTCGTCGGTAGGCTTGGACTCCCCTTCTTGAATGGTGACTCCGTTGACCTCACAGGTGGCGTAACGGATACAGACCGGGCAGCACTGGCCGGGGATCTGTTGCGTCTCGGCACAGTTGGCCGGTAAGGCGCAGCCGATGGCCTGGCAGAAGGACTGACCGTTGTTGCATCCGCACGTGGTGCAGCCGTTCTGGTCAATCGGTTTCCACTCGCCTTCTGCAATGGTCACTCCATCGACTTCACAGGTCGTGGGACGGACGGGCGAGGTGCGTTTGGCTGGGTTAAACAATCAATCATTTAAGGTCAACCAATGAATTAAGGTCAATCAATCAATCAATCAATCGATCGATCGATCACTCAATCAATCAAATGATCGAAAGAACGAACAGTTAAAAAAGACAAGTTAACATTTCACAAAATATCATTTCTGACTTTTTTAGTGGCGCGTGCTAAAACAAAAATCTGCATGTTGTCCCTGTGGTGTTATAAAAGCAGCTTGAGGTCTCTGTATTTGTAATTGACTGAGGTAAATGAATAACTAACTCTCGCTGTCATACTAGTGTTATAGAATCTCAAAATTCAGAGCCACGACTATGAATGATGACAAAGAGCAGTTGAATACCAAGAGTGAGTGCATTAAACAGCGCGTTACTTACTCTTCTCCTCGATGGCTGGAGTCAGTTCAGGGGCACGCATGTAGAACATACAGATGGGACAGCACTGCCCGGGTATTTGGAAATGTGAGAGACAGTTGAACATAGGAGCGCAGCTACCAGAGTAGTCCACACAGGAGGGCTCTCCGTTCACGCAGGCGCACTGGATACAGCCGTACACGTCCATAGGGTAGAGCTGTCCCTGTGGTAGGGTCACTCCGTTGATTGTACAGGTATCTTGGGTATCCCGCTTTGCTAGAGAAAGACAAGAAAGTACATGGCTTACACTAGACACGAGGATACCATAATGCATTGTAATTAACAAGACCATGTTGTAACCAAGTTGTATTCTAATATTTAACCACTAGCAAAGGACTACAACGTCAAAAGATTAAGAATTACTATAACTACAGTTCAGACACTGCAAACCTCTCCCAATTTAGAAAAGTGATTTGTCATTTATTTACCACAGCTTCCCCAAACTAAAATTTCAAACTAATTTAATTTTGACTAACATGTTAAGAATTTCGATTAAGTGTAACGTCGCGTCGCGTTCTCCAGCTAACAATCCGAGATGAAATACACTAACAGAGTAATAGAGGAAACTGACTCCAACCCTGAAGCGTTGACAAAAAATGTCAGTAACAGATTATGATCTATGTGATGGTTGCTTGTTATTTGCAGCTATAAACCAGTTTTATTTTGACTGGCATGTTCAGAAATTCGGTTAAGAGTATATAACGTCAAATTCTCCAAACAGCTAGCAATTCGAGATGATGCCTACAGTACTAACAGAGTAGCAGAGGAAAATGGCTCCAGCCCTGAGGTGTTGACAAAAAATGTCAGTAACAAGTTTAACTTACATGCAACCGGCAAGTCGATCATTACTGGCGAGGCCTCCTGTACACACACAGGGCAGCATCGGTCGTCATGGTACTCCCACTGTGCGCATGCGCCGTGCCAGAAACAGTCCACATGCGCACAGACCGGTTGTCCGTTGGAGCACGTACAGTGCTTGCAGGGCGTGACGTCAGCAGTCTCCCCCTCCTGGATAATGACTCCGTCCACTTCACATCCGGTACTGGTGCATACTGGACAGCACTGGCCGGGGATCTGTTCGGTCTGCAGACAGTTGGCCGGTAGGGCGCAGCCGATGGCCATACAGAAGGACTGACCGTTGTTGCATCCGCACGTGGTGCAGCCGTTCAGGTCAATCGGTTTAAACTCGCCTTCTGCAATGGTCACTCCCTGGACCTCACAGGTTCTCGGAAGGGATGAAGAGCGTTTGGCTGAAGTTAAAACAAAGGAAATTCAGTCAGAAAAGGCCACTAGTTAAGGATAGTATGATAAAACCGAACCAATACTATAGAGCAAGCTCCGCCCCTGAGGCGTCGCAAAAAAAACTATTTTCAAGTGCATATATGTGAATGCACGATGCGTTGAAAAGCACCAACGTTTTGAGCCTTCTGATATCTGAATTTTGTAAACTGATAGGTAAAATGTGCTACTACGTATACGCTAATTGCTATCAAATTCAAGCAGATGTTGGGATGTGTTGACAGACTCCCCCAGTATGTCATCATTCCGGGGTTATCAACTTAACGATGAAATCTTTATTCAGTACCACAGAAAGACGCTAGGGGACAATATTCCAACATGTCATTCATTTTGCCAACACATACCCACGAAAATATACGAAGAGCTTTCTGTTGCAGTACCAAGGTTGTCCACCAGGAGACCAAAATCGACCTTCGCGTCAGGCCAAAAACTATGCCTCCCATTTTTATAGAGGTAATAATGATATACTTACAGACCATAGGTATGTTGATAATGTGGTGATCGTGGTATGCTGTACAGACGGGACAGCACTGCCCGGGAACGCGCTCCCACTCAGCACAGTTGATGTCCATGGCGCATGCCATGGACCAGCACAGCGGCTGTCCGCCGGTACAGCCACATTCGGTACAGCCGTAGTCGTCAGTCACTACAAACTCTCCCTCCTCAATAGTCACTCCGTCAACTACACAGCTGCGGGCTGGGGTCTCCCGCTTAGCTTGGGGTGCACAAAGAAATAGTGTTGTATCAAATTTGGTTCAACTAACGCTAGGTAAGGAACAACTGAATAGCCCCCAGTGCCCCCCCCCCCACCGAAAATGACATTGTTTTAAACCAACAAACAACTCTAATTGACTTGATATGTCAATCTCTTCCAGCAATGATTTAGGCTCCTTCGTAAAAACCCTAACAAGATCTGCCAGACGTCTAGCCAGGGAAGACTAATGCCAATGTGTGACCATACAAACCATGATAATTCCTTTATAACTCTTTAGGTTATTCTACGCTCATAAAGATATTAGGTCCTACATGCAACTGGCAAGTCCACCATGACCGGGCCCGCTTCCTGTACACACACGGGACAGCACTGGTCAGCAGGGTAGGCCCACTGGGTACAGCTGGGCGACCAGAAGCAGTCCACGACAGCACAGATCGGCTGTCCGTTGAAACAGCCGCAGTGCTGGCACGGGGTGACGTCAACGAATTCTCCTTCCTGGATCGTGACACCCGAAACCTGCAGAGCAAAATAAAAGTGTCAGATGTTCAGAAAGTTGTCAAGCTCCTGTTCTTTCCAGCTGCCTCTGGAGCCTGGTAGAGGCAGGCTATCAAGATCGTCAGCGGAGAGCAACATGCACTTTGCAATACACACAACAATCGCAAGAGTAAAAGTAGCAACAACGTGTTCATGTTCAACTGTTGCTTGTTGCATATACCAGGCTCGAGAGGTGACTGGAAAGAGTATACGTTGGTTAAATAGACAGATACGGTAACATACAAGAGGAGCTGATAATATGCCTGAGGTGGCAAACCGTACTTCCCGGCCAGCTAACTCCTCTGGCATGTTATCTGTCCACTTGGCCAATCCATACTCTTTCCAGTCGCGTGTGGAGCCTGGTTGAGGCACAACCAATATCATCTGAGGATCATGAGGAGAGCAACATATACTTTGCAATACACACAAAAATCGCAAGAGGTCGCAGACGCACGTTTTTTATTTCCCCGAGAAATGTTGGCATTGTTCCAGTGCAACTAAAAGCGAGTCTCTACCAGACTAACCGCGTCGGCTATAGAGAGAACATTTGCCGGGGGACTTTGGCCATGGAGGATAACATTCCCATCCGTAGTCTCTACCAGACTAACCGCATCGGCTATAGAGAGAACATTTGCCGGGGGACTTTGGCCATGGAGGATAACATTCCCATCCGCAGTTCCAGGGTTGCAATATTGGACCCTATCTCCATAGCCGACCTCCTTCATACAGTTGACTCTATTTGGCCAATTTCTACTATTTTCCCAGCGACCCGCGGAGGCTGGTAGAGTCTAAATAAATGCACATGGGAGGTGATAAGCAGGTTTCCGAAGGACACTGAGTGCCGGGATGGCTTCAGTGACCCGAGGGTCGTGGAAAAGTAATCTGGAGGCATCGTGCCTCCGGTAAATGTCACAAGGTGATAACGATAACGGAGACCTTATAGCAGGACTGGGATGAGTTGCATATAAATCATATCTTAACCCGCACCTGATAGATATCTTTTCATACAGGTTGAACTTAGGGGATTGAAAGTTATTTGTCAGGATTTGCAGGTATGTAAACACCCCGTAAGAAGATAGATATGGAATCACGTCAATAGGTGTATACCGGGGTGTTATCGTTGTGAATTTACGCTGCATATGCATTCTCTCTCTCTGAGTCGTTCGTAAAAAAGTCGTACATGTATCAGTTGTCTTTCATAATTTAGACTTTAAAAGCTTATGTTTATATCAATATACATCTGTCTGTATACCATTGAATACCTCTGTGGTAACGTTAATTGTAAACCACTACTGACACGTCCAATGCACCTTATAAGTTGTTTTTCACAGCTTTAGATTCATCCATAAGAAGATTGGAAAGACAACATAAAGGAATGGGCCGGAATGAGCCTGGCGGAAGCTATGAGAGCAGCTGAGGACAGGGCTAGGTGGGGAGGATAGTGAACCGCTCAGTAATGGTGCCCCCCCCCCCCCCAACGACCCAATATGAGGTCAAGGGATAGATGAGGTGAGGTGAGATTCATCCAGTCGAAAACGTGCACGTTTCCAAGAACCTTGACGTCAGCGTTGACGTCAAGGCAATCATGTTGTGAATGGTAAAAGTATGTTTCACCCCTTCTTTGGTTTTCAATTAGACCGCACTGCCCACTCCCCCTTAATTGACTCCAAGGCCAACTTTTGCTTTGGATCCAGACCTGATTGTTTATACCTATCATATAGCACTGAAAGTTATCTTATTCCTTCTTGGTGAAAAGATGGGATAGCGGGGTCTTAACCCCGTTTTTTCACTAAAGAGAAGGTTTTTAAATTCTGGTAAGAAATGTTAAAACGTTTCTGACTATCGCTATCCCACGTCCACGCTTTTCTAATACAATATATCTTTTTAACTAAAGAAAATGATAAATAGCCAATGCATTGGATCCGGCAGACAACAACTTCCACCTCCAGCGGACAGTAAGACTGACTAAAAGAAAGATCTTCACGATTCCTTTCGTCAGGCGTCGATACCCTATGTGAGTTAATAGACAAGCCAATGCTGGAAACATTTTTCACGTGTAAATGCCCTTTGTGTATAATGGGTGGGTAACCCAATTTTCAAAAAAAAAAATTTAAAAAAGTACTATAACTTCTTCCATTGGCTGATAGGTTGAATTAAGTTACAAATTATCTCGTGCATGATTTTTTTGGCACCTAAGCCCTTTCCTAGACTTTACCAGTCTCCCCCGGTCGCTGGGAAAATAGCAGAAATTGGCCAAATAGAGTCAAATGTTTGAAGGGAGCCGGCTACGAAGATAGGGTCAAATTTGACCCTATCTTCGTAGCCGGCTCCCTTCAAACATTTGACTCTATTTGGCCAATTTCTACTATTTTCCCAGCGACCGGGGGAGACTGGTAGAGTCTAGCCCTTTCCCCTCCGCATCTGAACAACCTCTAGCCCACAGATAAAAAACAAACAAACAAAAAAAACTCCATATCGTTCTTACCTCACAAGAAGCTCCAGTAACGGGAAGAGCCTGTCGCTTGGCTGTCAAGTGGTAAAAAGACAAAGTTGTCAACGGTCGCGAGCGATTCATTCTTGTTAAGTACAGCAACCGTTGTCTTGTGATAGTGATTATGGAAAACATGTAACACCAAGAACACTCAGAAAGAAAACAAAATTCTAACATGATTCCAGGAAATAAACGGCCTGACCTGCTTGTTCTTTTCTTTTCAGAGTATTTAGGCCATGTTGCTATTTCACTTTGACAGTCATCATTTGATTTTCATTTTATTAGAATTGTAACAGTACAATACACGTGGAACACAGGCAGCTATTGCTGGCGTCGTGACCCACACATAATATATCCGTTTGTACACCTGGGTGGGGTGAGGATAGTTGTGTGAAGTGCCTTTCAAAGGGCACAAAATCGGTGGCGTTAGGGGATTCGCACCCGGGACCGCTGGGTTCTGGGCCGAAAACCCTGTGGTTACGCCACACGACAAATTCGAGTGATGATTTTAACTCACAAGTGACTGGTAGCGGTAAATCTGGTGAAATCTCGAAGTCCTGCTGGACACAGACGGGACAGCACTGGTCAGACGGGTACTCCCACTGGGCACAGTTGGACTGTAGCCACCCCCAGGGACAGTCCACGTGCGTACAGATGGACTGACCGTTGAAACAGGTGCAGGGCTTACAGGGGGTCACGTGGACAAACTCTCCGTCTGGGATGGTCACGCCGTCAACCTGGGAGTGAGAGAATGAAGGAATGAATGGATGGATGGCCATATTGATAGATAGATGGAGGGAGTAATGGGTGGATGATAGAATTAATGAATAAATGAATGGGCCGGACGTAGTACAATTTATCTAAATCTGCATCTCAAATTTTATTTCTATGTGGGTTCGTTTGCAATTTAGCTATAGCGCTTAAAATGTTGCTTTTTTTGGAGGGGGGATCACAAATGACCATGACCAGAAAATGGTCTCTTGTTGTGTCCCTTCTCTTCTCTCCCCGTAAAATTGTAGAAATGGAACAAAGAAACCACTTTTAAAATGATATGACAGTCTACATGAAGAATATAGTTTTGAGCCTAAATGTCTGTGAAAGCAGATTGCGTTGAAAGCTTGTGTTAAGAACACAAAACTGAAGTGTTGTTAACTGTTCGCATTGCCGTATTTGTTCATTGTGTTCTGTTAGCACTATCTTATTTACTTGATTCTTTTTCAGGTTCTTTTTCCAACGTACCTCACAAGATGTTCCCTCGAAGGGGATGGCCTGCCGTTTAGCTGTAAGTAGAAATATATAGTGTATAAAGTTACATGTATTTTGTATATGTGCAATATAATAGTCGACCATTCTCTACCGTCACACATCATTGGTTGCATGTTCTTGTTGTTATATATTCACCAGGTTGTATTATTTCAGCCAGTAGGTACCCATGTGAGTAATGAGGCTATTGTTATGATGATGTTCTACTGTATTTTGCAGCTCAGGTTGTTGTTATGGTGTTATTTTCTATTCACTGAAAGTCATGATAACAATTGTAACTTTTCCTAACTTTTTATTGCTTTCCTTGAATGGTATTTATGATGAAAATATGTCATCTGTTGATATATGATATGCATAAATATTTCAAGTATGTTCAAATATAAGTACCCATGCCCCTTTAATAAAATACTTGAAAAGTGTGGATATACAACAGTTCGGTTTATCTGTGACAAGTTAACACATATGGGAGCATATCGGCTATAAGCTGTAGCTTTTTATTCGTTGAAAACACACAAGATGTTGATTGTAATTTTTTCTGAATTTGTCGTACTTTTTTCGGAAGGTCATTCACGATGAAACTATGTCATTTGTGCATAATATGCATAGCCGTTTCTCATTTGTTGAAACTTATGATCCTATCAAACGTCGACCTTTGGGTTTGTTTGTGCTAAGATAACAGCCGTGTGAACGTACCGGCTGTGCCGCTTTCCTCACACGTCCCCCTCTGGAAGTACGGGAGGAACAAACATGGCGGCTCGGATAACTGCTGCGTCACAGTTCCGTCCGGCAGCGTGACGTCACCAACCTGTGGGTTACACTCCTCCAACACGCACGTCAGACCACCGGCGCAACTTCAAATTCAGAAAGGAACAATATGATTATACTGATCTAATCTATGCAAATGCATGATCAGTGAGAAGCATCTATGACACGTCACTCAAAAAGGTTTGGCTAGGTTTTCTCACGCGGCGGACATGAATGAAAACGAGGTCATTGGATCTAAATCGCTGCATTTCTTCTGTGCCACTCGTTGTAATACTGATAATTGAACACCATATTTCAAAACTTAGTGTGATTTGGGAGGAAAACTAAATGGGAGCGGATTCTGTAAATTATTTTTGTTTCTTTGCCACATTGGCCTCGTTTTCATTTTATCACGTCCGCCGCGTGAGAAAGGTCGTGGAACTCTAGTTTCTTAGTGATTTGGATAAACTTCAGTCCTCATGTAGTCAATAGATAGCTACATGAACCGTGGGTGTTGATGAAGGTTAGACCTACACCTTACATAAACACATCTCTTCAATTTGATAGACTAATAAGGACACGCAACACCGAGAAGGCTATTTTTGCTCGAAAAACACGGGTGTATGTCCCATGCCGTGAGCTCCATTCATGCAATATTTTAATATTTGTCCCATGCTGTCAGATCTCCATTCATACAATATTTTCAGTCATGCTGACGGAGATTAAAAATCTACAAAGTGATATGAAGTTAATTGACTGCCTGCAAGAAACTTGTTGTACATTGTAAATAAAAAATTAAAAAATAATGGTAATATACGTTGTCAAGTATCGTCAGAGCTCCATTCATACAATATTTCCCAAAATCCTGAATGATTATTCCGGAAATTAGAGATATATATGGTAATGTGAAGTAAATTGTATGCCAGCATGAAACACGTCCGGTACATCTCATGTAAATGTCAATTATTGCAAGGCCAGATAAGCGTAAAAAGCAACAACAGCGAAGCCAAAGAAGCCTGCCTGGCTAAACTTTACGGGATGGAGTAATTTTTAACTTTGCTTAGTGCAAGGCCAATGGTAACCTCTGGTACAGCAACAGCTACTTTCCACGGACTGCCAAACTATGCATTCCTCTCGACGACAACTGTTTACCTCTCGCAGCTGTCGTCGAGGCGGCGGCACGAGATTTTGTGTGTGTGTGTGGGGGGGGGGGGGGGCGAGATATTTGAGATGAAATGTATACAGCCTGCAAGCCTTCAACACAAATGTTTGCCGCTATCTCTTAAGCATTATCATTTCCATCATCCATCAACTTAGTTCAATGCCTAGAAGTGGTCAACTATGTCCGGAGTATCATGCCAAACTATGAAACTCTCTCGACGACAACTGCTCACCTCCCGTATACAGCCTGAAAGCCTTCAACAGTAATGTTTGCCGCTATCTCCTAAGCATAATAATCACCATCTTCCATCAACTAAGTTCAATCCCTAGAAGTGGTAAACTATGGCCTTGTATGGAACAAACCCGTTAAAGCACCGCGAGGTTGTCACAAACCCTTCTTTTTACGACATTCCACCGACCTGGGCAGTCCCGTACCGCACTGTTCTCCCAGTAGACCGGCGCAGACGTCACAGCACCCGCACTCTTCCTTGGTGAGCTCGCAGCCCTCCGGGGCCGGCGGACACCGGTAACCTGGCTCCGCGTAACACGGGCAGTACGGCCGGTACGCACCGACCACACTTACAAACACGTATACTAGTAGTATGTTCAACTTTACACGTGTCATGATGAAAGAATTACCCACGAGTACTAGTAGAAAAGTTTTGTGAGTAATGATTAGAAATGACAAACAACCTAGACTAGAGCGATCTGACCTATCCGAGACTGTGTGAACAAACCACCTGGTAAATTTTGAAAAATGAGTTATTTGTGTTGGTTCTTTTAAGGTTCCGGAGAAGTTATATATGTAAATGGACGGATGCTTGTATCACCCTATGACTATTTAGTATAGATAAAAAAATAAGATAAAGAGGTATCTCGTCAAGAAAGTAGAGTGTCCTTACATTTGTAATTTCTCACATATAGCCAAGTCTTTCATGTACACATTTTAACTTAGTGTTTATCTACCATCTCCCCCATGCTTTTCATACATGAAATTTTATACCTCTCTCGTTGTGTATAAGTAATCACACTGAACTGCGAACGTACATTCAGATGTTTTATTTCTTTCAAAGTAGTTGCCACGGATCCTCTCTGTCGGCAATATTACCTTTGTTGTCTTCTCATTATTCTAAGCTGAAACACAAAAAAAATAAATTTATTTCGATGATCCTTTGAGTTCTGTGGGTACAGGAGATTAGACCTAATTGCCATTAAAAGTTTACACTGCCGTTTGTTTTTCATTAGCAGTGGTCACTCCAGTGGAAACCCAATCACGAATACAAGTTCTCATCATTAATCATGATATGGGTACTCGACAGAATAATTCTTCTGTGAAGCAAAGCCGTTGCTATAGCGACGTGTTATAGTCCGGAAAAACACGTCAACGGTCGTCTTTTGATATTCCCGTATATGAGATGAATGCGAATATACTTGTGGCAGGAAGCTGGGTGAAGGTGGACATATGTGTGAAAGATCAAGGAAATGGCAGAGGGTAATCACCCGAGCAAACAATAATCATAGCATTTTGAGTCAATGAAGCTGACTATTTCGCCCTTTCTTTGATCTGTCCCTTTCATACAACTTGCCGACGACTACCATCACAGCTGCTACCTTTACGATCAAAAGTTCGGTACTCTGTACGAAATTCGATTACAGAACCAACAGGAAATTGGTTCTAGAAGACCGTATCCAAGCTTCCTCTGACAGTTGGATACGGTCTTCAAGCAACCATTAAGATCTGTTTGGAGATCACCTTTTATATTGACACCATATTATGATGTCGGTCGAAATTGATAAAAAGAGAATCCCTACCTACTGAACCTAGGACCTCAATCGGAAACACAACATAACTTTCCCTCGGCCTTAGAGTATCTCGAAATAGATTGGATGGTAAGCTAAACTTGAACGAGAAATTTATTGGGTTGTGGTATGAAATGATATCAGGCGTAGGCCTTGAAACGTCAACGTCAAACATATCGTGTTACACAAACCTTTCCCTGAAAATTGTTGATGAAAATATGTTTCTACTTAACTATTACGTATTTACGAAGCTGTTATTATCTGAAGTCACATACAGAAATAGTTATGGGAATGGGTAAAGAGAAATATCAATATCTAAAACTCAACTGTATTATCAGAATGCTAAAGATAATACGACGTTTGTTTTACTTGAAACACAATAAATACATGTAAGCCGGAACAGTCGTGTGGATACAGTGCAAGTCTCTATATAAAGTCCTTGAGCGTTACGTACTACGTGCAGGTTCGCATGTCCCGGATGGAGGTGGTCCACCAATGAAAATGCTGCAGAAGTCCCCAGTGCATGGTGGGATAACACACGTCAAGCCGCTCCCACAACTGTAGAATTGAAATGTTTGATAACTTCAAGTTAGTATTACATACATACATGTGTAATGCTGCGGTCATATTTGCACCGGTGCCCATAGGGGGTGTAGCCTCGCCGGGCTCTGGCGTCACAAAGTTGTCCCGGTGGACTGTCGGATTCGGTGTTTTTACGGTTAGCTTACGGCGTTTATTTGTCGCCGGGTCCCAAATTGACTTTAACTTTAAGAACAGGTTGGCCGTGACCAACAATAGCCCGGTAGCCGCGCGGGGTTTCTCGCGGTGCCACATAGGGGTCACGCCCGAAAGTGCAAAAGCAGCCCGTAAACTACCCGGTGGGGCCCCCTTTTCCAATTGTGACTGTAGCATAAGATTCTGCATCATAAGATCCATAAATGTAGAGAGCTATCACCGATGATCACTAAGGAGATATACATCGATGAATTAGGAGGAGGCGAAGCGTTGAAAATAAAATACCGAGAATGAGCTTGATCCTTACACCTGCTTGGAGATTATGCTACTTATGGCCTTTGGACGTGCTATGTTTTGGTGCCAGAATAGTGGAAAGATTTTGGCCTCTATCGGCTATGTCTGTGGTGGTATTTGTAGTCTGGACATCTAACAGAAGTCAGGCCAGTAGGTTCACGGGATAGTCCTGTGACATTTTGAAAAAAAACACAATTTGATCCGATTCTAATTAGTTCGTCAGATTGATGTCTGTGATTGAGTTGGTCCAGGTCCAGTAATAAAATATCAAGAGTGGTATTCTGGCAAGTTAATACCGGTGTTTGTGTGTGTGTATCTGTGTGTGTGTATCTCTGTGTGTGTATCTGTGTGTGTGTACATATGTGTGTGTGTGTGTGTGTATGTGTTAATTACTTAATGACTCCACGACTCAGAGTCTCCTCTGTTTCTTTCTCATTCAATTGCTTACCACTCATATTCAGTTTCTACAGTTTTAAAGACTAAATCGAATGTATAAATACCTCATTTCTTGTAAAATGGCATGCAAAGCAATTCATGTCTAGACGACTTTCTCTCATTGCTGTAGTCGACTATCAAGAGTAGAATGCAAAGAAGGAAACAGAATGTATAAATATTCCGCACCTTAAACAGTTTAAACCCATAGGTGTTAACAGACTTAAAAAACAGTAAAGCATCGTGTTTAAGGAGAGCTACACCTCGAGCACGTTAAGGAACCCACCACACTACACCGTGCGAAAAGAGCAACAGTCCATGTGCCTAGTCTTGTCTTAATGATCTTACGCACAGTGCTCCTGCTGTGCAGAATTGTTGTGTTACGCCTCAAGGTGGTTTATCGGGTATGTGGAACAATATAGACAATTGTCTATGTATAATTTTGATCCAGCTGAAGTTTTGTGGTGAAGTTATAGTCTTAATGTTCCGTCCGTTCGTTCCTTCGGATCCTTGTAGCGCCTAGTCGCAGATAGGGCAGCAAGTTTTCTTCCTGTGTCAGTAGCAGTTTATATTTCTACACGGTGTTGCCAGCCATCCCCCTTGCTCAAGGCACCTTCATCGAACACCGGGCCCTTATTTTACGTCCCTCCTGAAAGACGAGTGAAGCCCCAACCGAGATGTCCTGTCCCAGGATTTGAGCACGTTACTAACTAATTGTAACTAGGAACTCAACTGCGAGACTGCTACGTGTACCAGTTGAGCTACAGGGACATAGTCTTTACATACCCGGCACTAAACAGACCGCATGTCTGCCCCTCCTGAAGCGCGCACACCGGGCAGCAGCCGCAGTAGTCGTCGGTCAGCTCGCAGTCGGTGGGCGCGGGGGAACACTCGAAGTCCGCCTGGTACATACACGGGCAGTACGGAGGTGACAGCCGCGGCGCTGGGTTGGAATGTTATAGTAGTTATGAACAGAACAGAATTATGTGATGAACAAAAAGAATCTTTGTACTCAACCAAGTGTTTATTCAATCGACGATGTAGACTTGCGCTGATTCCCTTTTTTCTATTTTCACTGCAGTTATAGGTGTCGCTGCTTACAGACGCCTGTAGTTGCAGTGCAAATTGACCCGGTCAGAATTGCCCTGTAGAAGGTACCAGATGGTCACCGAAACGTCGGTTGAATAAAACAATTGGTTGTGTACAAAGTGTCTTTTTTTATTCAGTGACTCACCGACCCGATGAAACTATTCACGGAAGAATCATATGATGTCTCTCTAGTGTTTCTGACGCATTTCGAGTTTCGAAAAGATATTTCTCAAAATCTTACAATATCGGCCATATGTTAATGTACGTATATTGGTAGAGGGAACGGGCAAATGATACATTATCTGTCCTTTGGGTAGTAGCCTCTATCTGAAAATTCCACCAGTCATTGTGAAGAAGAATTAAGGAACAGACTTCTCCAGGCACGCATTACTTATGTTGCGCCACTGACTACTTAAACAAAAACGTGGGAGTCGCTGAACTTTTCTATTAACTAAGAATTTAACTGCTTTGCTGTCGTTTTTGAATAAAACCATTTCTGCACAGAGAGTATTTTATACATTGTGAGATATAACATATAATCACGTTCCACTGGTGTTCTTCTCAAGCACATGTTTCATCATTCACATGACAAGTCCAATGAGAGCATGTTATATAATGCTCCTCTAGAGTTCAATTTAACAACGCATCCATCTTAATTTCTAATGAAGATGTACAATGCATTTCACCTAGCCGCCCTGCTAGTGTCAACGTTCAGACTATACATTTATCTCTAAATCATACAAATTTCTTTTGCGTGATTGTTCGAGCTTTTTGTCGACAGGTAATTATCGTCAAGGGATATAGTGAGACGCCAGGAAGGCACCAGACATAAAAAGGATCACCAACCTTTTATGGAAGAGGCGTCTGCAAAAGTGACGCCCACGACGAAAAACAAGAAAACGAACTTCATGTTTGGATGGTTTTCAACGACTGAACTGGCCAGCTGCAGGTTATTATAGTCGTGAGAAAGTCCAGATGTGTTATTTGTACATTTACTTTGTGATAAGATCGTCTGTACTAATGATATGGTATGACTGCACACATCCGCACGTACATGTATGTAAAGCCCCCCTCTCACTGGACCCGCGGCACGCTGGCGGCGTCACTGCGTCCTAAACTGGATTTGTGTTACCCTTGACTTTATAATGGGAATATCATTCAAAACGAACAATGATGACCAAAAAGACAACAAAACACACAAAGCTTAAAAAGATTATTTTTTTGTCGATGAGATTCGTTGAGTGCTTTGTCAATTCGATCAGCCGCAGCGACCGGATTAGTTCTGTTCGTGCCTTGCCATGTTGATACAAGTCAAACTTGGAATGATTCCAGCTTTAAAACTAATCCATTGCAAACGTATTGTCATATTCTCCTGTAATGATTGATGACACAATATTCTTGCGGGTACTGTTTCTAAACAACATGCAATACTCAACATTTTCTTCGTAGTAGATTAATCGGGTCGAAACAGTTTCAGATAGTTTGTCTGCACGGCAAACGTAACTTTTACCACTCAAAATAATCACTCTTGCTGTTCTCTGATATATCTTATTTTCTTAGTTAGACGTAGTTTAGTTCAGTTTACACTAGGTTTTGACTTGATCATTAGAGAGCCACATTCATCAACTGAGCTTACACAATTCTGTTTGTCTCACTTCGAACCGCCAAAATATGTATTTTACCCATCAGGACATCTCCAGTTGGTCGCCTTAAGGGTGGACACTTGGTCTGGTGTCTTTTCTTAAACTTGTTAAATGCAGTCGTAGAATGATTGTTTTCTTCACCCTATCTATTCTAAATAACAAAGGAATGAGACTTTTTCCCCATCTCTGACGCTTGCTAATCTTGGTAGTCAATCCCTTAACCCAAAGGTTTCAACATGTCCAGGAATTAAGGGTCATAAACCTCTACAGAGCTTGTCCGAAAGTATATCGATCCCCTGCTGTGTGGTGGTTGTGCAAAATTTATTGCAAGATTTCAGTTAATTCCTAGACGTCTGACAGCGATGTTTCAGAAGTCTAGAAGGAGTAATTGAGAAGTCTTAAAAATGCCATCTGTCATGTTCTTCAAAGAAGTAACGAGATGGTTTGAAGTGTGCGTTTTGTGTCGGTGAAATGATTGATGTCACGAAGCATCACAGTGATTAATATCCCCCTGGAGAGGTAAGAGAACTATTGCAGAATGACAACAAGGGCAGCGAGGGCAAGTACAAAGCTAACTAACTAAAGGTAAAACAATCAAACGAGGTTTGAAAGGAGACAATGTTGTCAAACTTACTTCCATGCAGCCTGCTATGCTTTAATCAGAACTTCAGCTGAGATGACAATGGCTGTACCATTGATATCAGTTTTAGGGAAGAACCATTCAAGTATTCACTATTAGTATGTGGGCGGTATAGAATGTTTTTGTCACTCAAAGCAAGCCGAAGAAACTCAATGAAAAAGGAAATCAATAACTTAATATAGACGATACAGACCTAGGCAGAAGTAACTTGTTTGCGAGTTGACAGGCATGTATTCATGTAATTGGACCGGCTACATCGACGCAGTGAAGTGAATCTCATTTACCAGAGACGACATCTTCCTGGTCTTGCAGGATCTAGGAGAAAGATGTTGTTCAACAAGGCTGTTAGGACGGTCCGCCATGATTGTAAACTTTTAGCAAAGAAATGTTTGGCCTAGACTTAATGACAGTGGAATAATGACCAATTTGAAATTCAGTCATGAGTGTATTGTGGTTCGTTCTGTTTGTTTGTTTGCAGCTACAACTCATGACCCCTTTGCTGCATTCGTGTGTAGTTTGGCATGTCGTATGCTTAATAACGTAGTCTCACGAAATGGAAGTTTGTTCAACCTTTCTGTACATCTGGGAAAGGAGCTAAACCGCACTTTCTGGTCACTGTTACTAGGTCCCCATGTTGGTGATAAATTTCTGTAATCAGATATCAGTCGGACCTCATATGCTGCAGCTCTATATCTTCCCGTAGGGAGTTGTTCATTAATGAAGTGATGGCATCGTGTGGTGTAATAGGTACTAGAGTGTTTGGTCTAGAATCCAGACATACCCCGATGTTGTGCCCTTGGGAAAGGTGTATTACACGAATTTCCCCACTTGACACAGGAGAAAATTAGTTCATAGCTGCAACTAGGGACGTCCCTTGGATAGGAGGTTCAATGGAGGTCCAGTGTTTGAGGAGTCACACCCTGAGTACATCGAAGAACCCACCACACTTATCGAAAGGAACACCACAATTGTAAGACCGCACCTAGGCATTTACTGTCGTATTAAGGTAACCCGAGTTATCACCGAGGGGCAGCCGCTTAAGACCCTTGCGATTTAGCCCCACCAATTGTAAGCTCTTCGCAATTTAGCCCCTGACGGAGAAAGTAGTAGGCCTACCTAATGAATAATGTGAATGGTCTGTACAACCAAACTAAACAGGATGATTTTCATCTTTCTTTCAAAGTACGGCTGTCCTTATTCCATCAACGCAACATAATCAATCAAGTCAAAATTCCGATTGATCTTTAATAGAAAAGATGCTGATTTCGCCTCTAGCTAAGCTGCTGATGGAGCTGTGGCTTAGCATGGATGAGCTGTAAACGAGCAACATAACGGCACAAAGGTCAAACAATGTACTGTAAGAGATGAATTCGAAGATGCCGCATGACTCATAAAGACATCACCTGTCTTTCGGTGAGCCGCAAAATTTCAACTCATGCAATGTAAAGGTAATAGGATGAGCTGGATTTTCCTTTATGTATGCTAGCTATGGATGTAATCATGTGTGTAATCTATTTATATATATATTTATATATATATACGATTATTGTAGTCTCCCTGTCTTTTGTTGTAATGATATATCAAAAGGACAACAGGAAGAATAGCTGTTGTAAATAGCTACTTGTGGGTTCAAATAAAGTCAAGTCAAGTAAGGTAAAGGTAATAGGAACATTCTTGGCAAAAGTCTTTTGAAATTGTCGAATCCTAGGCCTACACCTTTCAAAGTTTTGTACGAATTCAAATTTGATTGATATCCACACATTTCTTTGCGGCCAAGTAATAAACACTTTTGATTGGTAATTTGTTTAACCTGTTCCAATTTTCCACCTTAAAGTGTAAAATCTCACAGTGAAGTATGGTAGCTTTCATGATGAGGTTTGAATGCCCATCACTCGTAATCAATGAAAAGTCGCTTGATGTAGAAGGAACATTAAAGAAAGCCTCTTGGAGTCTAGTGTTATCTTGTGCCTGATTTTACCTAAATTGAGGTTCAGGAATATTAGTCATTTTAGGGGTCAGACGGGGAAAATTTTCGCGGTGGTTTTAAGTTCGAGGTGAAGAATTCGCCGCGAAAACCACGCACAGGGGTGATAATAACCATATGTACACACGTATGGGTTTCAAACCAAGTGTTTCTCACAAGTTTCAAGATGTTGATGTGCATGGTTGTATACCGTTTGAACGACTGCTGCCACCCACCTATGCTGTAGATATGTATTTAAACTCTTCCTCACCTCTCATCAATAGAAACTTGTTGTCGCTGTCTACAAGTTTCGAGATGTTGTGTGATGATGATGCGCAGCTGGTTGCTCGAGCTATCACTGCTAAGTGCTTATCGCAAGTTTCAAGGTGTTGGGGTTTGGTGCTTAACTCTGATTGCTTGACAGATTTCTGACACCTGTAATGTAGATAAGGCACTGGTTTGTTGTATACAAATTTCCCGCCTTGTCTTAATTACAGTGGAAGAATGAGCAATTTGAAGTTCTTCTCCTCGCGTGTGTCCTTACACTACTACTTAGGGTAATTGACACGGCCACTCAGATGAATGATACAGTCACAGTCTAAGGAAGAAGAAATGCAAAGCATATCTGTGTACGTGTAGTTTGGATTTTTTAAAATGACGGTTAGATGAGATGATGTAACGTGCGTCTAGGATGTAAATAAGAAAGCAATCTGTCGGGTACCGAAATATGTTTTATTGAAAAACGGGTCAACAGATCTTAGCAAGAATGGATTCTAAATTACTCCCTTGAGTGTTGAAATGGAAGGAAACCATCTAAATGTAAATAAACGAAAAAATGTATTCTCCGCACCAAGGACGTGGGCACCAGCTGATGCATTCCTCCTTATACTTGTATGTATGAGACCTAGGGGTTATCTTCTTTCTCTCACCTGGAGATGACTCACTGTCTCCTATCCCTGTCCCCACAAGAGATAATTCCATGTTTGGTGGGCTGATAACATCATGTGGATCCACTCCTTCCTGTTGTTGATGAATTAACGCTGTGGCATGCATGTCTTTAGAGTTCCCCCCGAAACTTTACTGTGTGAAGTCAAGGTTGTGATTCTAACAGCCATATATCAAAAGCACCAGCCCCTTCCAAGGCCGACCATGGTTGGGAGTGGTTCAGGAAATAGGTCGGCTATGGTCTGGTGTTTGCCTGCGCCAGTTGAATGTTTTGAAATGTTCAAAACATTCGGTTGTGGACGGGGTGTCTGGAATTGGTTGGCTGGTGGTTGGCTGGTGGCTGGCTGGTGGCTGGCTGGTGGTTGGCTGGTGGTTGGCTGGTGGCTGGCTGGTGGCTGGCTGGTGGCTGGCTGGTGGCTGGCTGGTGGCTGGCTGGTGGCTGGCTGGTGGCTGGCTGATGGTTGGCTGGTGGTTGGCTGATGGTTGGGAGTAAGTCAGTTGTGGTCAGGGTGTGTTTGGGAGTCACAATTGACTCTTAATCTAAGCTGGTCAGACTGCTCCCGATCTACCACCAGCATTGGTTGGCTGGTGGTCGGAAGCCATGTTGGACATGTGTAACCAGAGCTTGATTTATTCGTCTTGCAGCAGTAACACCACGGATGTTCCGGTACCTTGCAATGGTCCACCGGTCAATATGCGCATCTTATCTACAAACGCAGAAACAAGTGAGTCACCTGTTGCCTGATGTGTATTGGCTTTTGAACCGTTATGACCTACACATGCCAAATAATACACATACATTGTCGACCTCACAAGAACTTGCAAGGTAATTGAATTGACAGGTCAAATGAAATGAAAAGTTCACGCGATGATAATTTTAAAGGTAGCCCAGTTATTAGTTCCGCTTCATCGACAAATGTGCTTGAAACATGCATTCGGTGGTAAGTAGGTCAACTTATCAATTCTATTATACGTTCCCATGGCCGTGAATACGATCATCAGCACGTACTGGGAACCATGTTAGGTCAGATTAACTCGATATCGTCGAAATAAAAAGTGTAACGACACATTGGTGGCCTGAGTGAACCTGGTGAGTTATGAATGAATCAGAGTTATTTTCATGATAAGCTTTGAAGCAATCTATTCACACTTGTTCTTTCAAATGACTGGCCAGGAACACAAACGATCCCAATAACTTTTAGTAATTGGGACATTTTCCTTCTAGATTGATTTATTTGTAGCAATGAGAATCAACCATCTAATTACAAAAGTTACAAACATCCTATCAAACAATCATAAAGGTTCTTATATCACTATATATTCAGCCTTCTTGGTTTTCACACTTTTAAAACAGAACGGAGACCTTTATATACGTATGTATAACGGAAAGTTGTGGTTGAAGTTCTATTACGCCACGCAGAAAACGTATCTCCACCATTTAATATTTATAATAGGTGATATGGACGTTGCTGAACTCGGACTTTGTTATGAGATACAAGTCACATTTGGTTAATACTCCACCGATCAGGCTATGATGAGCAATGGCCTCACCAGTCTACAAGACCTTAACACGCAACAGAAACCTTATTAACCCAAGGTTGCTTGTCATCTTGTCTTCCAATTACTATGAGATCCCTTAAAGCTTTACAAAATCAATCAATCAAACGGGCTAGGGCAATCTAGGGTCACCCTTCACTTGCTGTTTCCAAATAGATAAAATGATTCGTAGAGCTTTCAACATCACGAAGTTATCGAGCGTTTCTTAATCTAGGGGGAAAGAAACTGTTGAATAAAAACTTGGTAACTTGCAGCCATATTTCTGCAGTAGGTTAAATCTTGTCACCACGTTTCGTTGCAAACTTCCTTATTTCAAGGATGAATGATACGCTTCAAAAGTCAGTATACATTCTATTATTAAAAAATATTCGAAATCATTCTTTTTGTAACATGTAAAAAGAGATGCTTGTTTGCTTTCAGTTCTTAGTAAGTATTTTAGGTTCTTCTGTTTTGCACCTCATCACACATCTGCGGACGGTTACTTACCTAAAATTATTCATTTGATACATCTAGCTGTAGTGAAATGCCAACGTCTCGTGATTCTAGGAACAATCACAATTTTTCAAGAAAATTCTCATCAATTTGAAGAATATGAGACATGTTCACTAAGCCGAGACAGTGCCTGATCTGTGTCTGGCGTCAACTACTACTTACATTTAAAGTGCTTGTGTCGCCAATATTAATGACACTATAAAATACAACAGTTTCCGATTACAAGCAACATCATAAGTATTATTCAATGAACAAAGACGTTTGTGCAAAATATACATCCTTCTAATGTTATTGAACATCGAATCTTAAAAATCATGATGAAATTGTAAGTTTTGATATTCAATAACATCAGAAGGGTGACTGTATATTTTGTACAAACGCCCATGGTCATTGAATAATATAGTTATGACTGAATATAATCAGGAAATATTGAGTTCTAGTGACACAAGCAATTTATATTAGTCGACATCTCAGTACAAATCAGGCGAAGTCATACGACATGATAGTGAAATTTTGTCTGTCTATGAGTCTTGATTACAAGGTTATCAATGCAGATACAGATTTACAAAAATATGTATTTGCAGATCTGTCAAGATCAAGGAAGAGGAAAACACAAATGCAACGGAAAGGGAATCAGTCGTGTATATGTATTTGTGATTAGAACTTGGTGGCGTCGGTATTGTGAAACGGTTAGAGCGGTAGGCTTCAGAGCCAATAGGTCCTGGGTTCGAAACTCGCCATGCCCTGACGTTGTGCCCTTGCGAAAGGCACTTTACACGACTTTTTGTTAACTTGACGGTGAAGTGCCGCCCACCAAGCCTCTTCGGCTAATCTGCCAAAAGTGTACAAAAATATGCAAAACACACACACACACACACACACACACACACACACACACATACACGCACATGTGCGCCAATGTGCCAACATCTGCACATTTGCCACCAAGAGCCGTAAATATTTTGTTTTAATCAGCAACTGTAAAATCCAGCCAACGTTCAATAGCTTCAATTTTGTTTACAATTTCCGGCTCCGACGTGAACGTTCGTGACCCTCCAAGCCTACGCTGTCAGCTCTTTCTGAGAATTTGAATAAGTGCTTCTTGGACACCATGGATTACTCCTGGCGTCAACACAGCAAGAGTCTTACCGAAGGGATCTTTGTCCACCATTGTCGGGAAATGGATTTTCAACACCTAAACAAAGTCTCGCTCCACGCTTGCCATAGAGGGATTATTATTGTGCATTACTACTGTCACCGCAGCTACCCGTAGATGCGACATAAGATGACCTCGGACACTCCTCATCACAAAGAAGGCGTACCAAAGAAGTCGAACGATGTATCTACTAGAAATTTGTCTTCTTATCCACCCACACAATGTTTGTTCAAGGGATCAGTTTGAATGCACGACGGTAATGACTCCGGTGCCACATCCGTCTCATTGCATCGCAGCATCCCTCGGTATACCGGTAACACGACCATTCTTCTTCCGTAATTATCTTACTACCTAACATCAAACTGGCAACGCTACGTCTTAGTTTGTCACCAAAATAAAGTGATACAAATAACTACAGAGCCACCACAAAGAGAATGTCTGTGGGCCTGAAGAGGAGCACGAAACGTTAGTCATTTATCATCTCGTAGTTATGGTATGGTTGTAGTTACCGCTCAGTACAACCTCATCCATTTAGTTAATTTATGAATTTCTCTCGTACATTTTATTCACCGGGTACAATGTCAGATATTGTAAAACACTAATGGTAACTGAACGTTGAAAGTCAAAACCTCAAGAAGAATCTACGACTTACAATTACCAGTATCTTGGCCTTAATATATTGGTGCAGTCGATTCGTGATGATCCTCAATAGATTCTTAGCCATTAAACGTAAGTAGTTCCTTCGAGAAGATTTACGGTGTTACGGCAGGCCATGATTTTTTCATGGTCTTTGGTGTCCTTTTTTTCCACAGCTCTGCAGTTAGTACTGAATAGTTCTGATCTATCTTGGACATTCTGCTCATTTAGAGCAATCCATTTACCACCAACCTTTCATTAGAAACATGTATTAATGGATAAGAATGTTCTTTGTACATAACCGAGTGTTTTCTTCAAGGCCGGCATTGTGTGACCGTCTGTACGAGAGGTGATCAATAAGTGCCCGGCCTTAATCACGAATAAGGTGCACAGATCAAATTTTGGGACATGATTATATAGTATTAAGTTTTTATTCCATAAAATTTCAAATTATGGAGGTGATTACTTTCCAGTCGCGGCGTCATTTTAAAAGTCAGTAGAAAAGTGGTGAGAAAAAGGAGTGGTGAGCTGTGATTAGATCTGTGTGAGTCGCGTTCATCATGCCATCAAATCTACGAAAACATTGTCAAAATGTTTGATGATGATTCCTTTCGTGTTTCACCTAGAAAAATTATCTCATCGACTTTTAGCAAAGAAATTTGATCCGCGCACCTCAGGTCACAGCTCAGCCCTCCATGTTTTCCCCTTCTTACTGGGTGTCGTCTGTAGGTAATGATCGCAATGCTTTGTCATTTATGGTTATGCCACGGTATTTGAGTTGTGCGCCATCTTTCTGGGTGATGCCGCAAACTTATTAATCACCCTCGTATATGTTTATGGCAAATTTAATTGTTATCAGAAGAGGTTGAAAACGTAAAAGTGTCACCCGTGTGAGACATATTGAACAATTTTGTACAAGTGTATCATTCAAGTGGATACATAAAATCAATGAAATTTGAAATGTTTGTCATTTTGTGGTAGGCCAAGGTAAAGTTTGCGGGCAAAGAAGCGGATTTTCTTTCAGTTCGATAACCAGGCTGCACAATGGCGGGCAAAACTGTCAAGAAGACCGAACCGTATCATTAGAGGAAAGATGGATCTTTATCCTTGACATTGCTAGAGAGGACACGATTGATGTAGCTTTGGATTACGTTGCAGGTCTCTCTGGTGCAATTGCAGGAACAACACAATGACAGATAGCCTGACATGACGGTTGTTACATCTAGGAAAGTTACAGAAGAAGAAAGAGTCGTGAATAGTTTTATCAGGTCGGTAAATCAAATGAATTTATTTCTTAAACCTCTTTCATGTTCTTTTCAACACAGTTTTCGTAGGTACGCATCCTTATTTGTCGTCTATGCAGACGTTTCGAAAATTTATCTGCTGTTTGACAAATTTATTTTACACTGATGTAGACAGTGGACAGGTTGTCGAAACTTCTGTGGAAAAGAAATGCAAGGTTGCGTACCTGACTTTTAGTATCACCCTTTGTCCATCCAAATTTGTGCGAAACTGTAATATTTCTCAGTTTTACTACGTAACTGTTGCGATTTTTAAACATTTAAACATTTTGATGCAGTACATTGATGACAAAAAAGCCTTATTTCAACATCATTACAAATGGAACATTGACAAATAGGTTGTTAATACAGCCGATCTTTTAATCATCGTGACATATAGTTTCTATATCTGGATAGATGTCAGCAGTAGATTTCAAAACGTGAATTGGGGCACGCAGAAATTAACAGATCTCGGAATGATGAAGCTTTCTACAACGTCGAAGTAAGATGATCAGTCTCAGCTTTCACGTACTGTCTATATATACATATGTTCAAGACGCTACATAAAACACAGACGTCGTTGTCATTAGAAAGTTATCTCAGGTATACATTTGCTTTAATTAACATGATTGTAGAGAATTAAGAGGTTTTAACTAAGAGGAACACCATGGCGATAGAATATCAGTCGTCTGATGTTTATTACCATTGTCTGTAATTACTAATAGCAGACATTACATTTTCAAATAATGCAGCTGACAAACAATTTAACTATGTCTACAGTGTTTAGTTAGTGGACATAATGCTGTAGTATCTTCACCCAAAATCAAGCTAAATAAGCTGCTAGGGGGCCCAAACCTACACCACGTTCTGCTGCAGTACCGAGGTCGAACACAAGGGGGCCCAAATTTGATAATGAACTTTGTCTCACTAAGATCTACGCACATACTAAATACCATTACCATCTATACAGAGGTTCTTGAGTAATGCTGACCACAAAATCTGGAAACACATACACAGACACACACACACACACACACACACGCACACACACAGACAAGCTAAAAACTATACGATCATTTTTCATAAAGGTAATAACCCATGGCAAAAAAACATATGGTGGTTCCTTCTTTGGCTGTCATGGATATGTAGATGCTATTGATGTCCACAGTTGATACGGGGTTTGGGCGCTGAGCATTCAACAGATCTGACAACCAATAGCTCAACTGTGTCACCAAAAATATTCATGATGTTTCAACTTCCCACTGGCAGTCTACCTCCATGGAAGTCAACAATATAAGTCAATTTCTCCCCCACACAAGACGTAATTCCTATCATCATAGTTTCATGTGCGAATGACGCCTTATTTAAGTTGTTCAAAGATATGCGCATGCTACTACTGACAGTGATTGATTGTGCAAAGTAAGACCACCACCATCAGTTTTTGATTACAGTTTAGACAAGTTCATTTTCTCAAGTTTCGTTGCTGTCTGACATACTTGGGATGTTCATCAACGCTATTAGGGACGCCTCTGTGTATTGTCTGTGAATGTCGGTGTCTTGTCTGTGAAATGAATCCCTTTACTTGAAAGTTCATCTGTGTTTGTAAAAGTTATTCTGGATCGAAGTTGAACTGTGATTGCCAACACAAAATTGGACTGATCAACTCCAGTCTTTATTCAACGAATGAGACGGGGGGCGCCATAGACTTTCTGCAATGTTATAACTGCATAAAGTGATGTAACAGAAGCTGTGAATTGCGAATTCCCTGACAAAGACTGGAGTTGATTAGGCCAATTTTTGGTGTTAGCAATTACAGTTCAACTTTTAAGCCAACATGAATATTTTTTCAAAGTCTTACAGCACTGCCCATTGAGACGTTCTCAAGGGGTTCTTATTTCTTGACCTGTAAGAACGAAAGTACTCACACGAAGTGCCGTAGAAGAAGATCTTCAATCAATAGACGTTGATAGAAGCACCTCTTGTGGGATAATGTGGAAAGCCTATTCTTGCTTCACTGATACAATTACAACTTGTACTGTTAACTGTCGATACCATTTGATTGACTTTTTTTCCTTTCTAGGTTGCAAGATTAAAACTTTGATGAAGTTCTGAACGCCTTAGGCTCGATGTAAATCGATTTCTCATGTCTTGACAAAATTAAAAGTCACTAGACCGGTTCACCTGATAATGCCCAGGTGAAACTCAATAAGCCATTTTTCTTATCTCAAAAGGGATAGGATCTGGCGCAATAAGGTCACCCATTCAAGAATTGATTTGATCACCCTGTAACCGAATGGCATGCTACTTTGTGACCCAGCACTTAAGCCTGTTTAAATGAAATGGGGCGAGATAGGTATGATTGGAAACCTACAGGGCGAAGGAACTGGAAGAAAGTTGTTCGCACCTATCTTGATATAACACACGCTGTGTAGATGCCCAGCAATTCAAATGCATTTATCCAGATGCTTGAGTAACTATTTTTGGCGTATCTTAACACCTGTCTAACCTTCATCAACGTGCCCATTAATTTAGGTTAGAAAGTATAGCTGGTAAAGCTATTGTTACCATGTGGAAAGCATTCATGATTTAAGTCGAAGCCAGGGGTCTGAAATTGTTCGCAATTTGTTACGAGGTAACTTGATGCCTTCTCTTTGAGATGGAATCACGCTGGTTGCCTCTTGTACCTAATTTCGGTCGAGTAATTTCCCTCAGTCAGAACTACCACAGGTTTAATACAGGGTAATGTAAATAGCCCCTAGTACAAATGTAGCTCCTCTTTGACTCGGAAAGGAATTGATAACAACAACACATCACTTGTTCCCGATTGCGCACAATATCACTTTTGGAATATTGGTACTTATGACCTCGGGGATGACTTGCTAATAATAACACATCGCCAAGATGACCCAGATTGATAACCGGTGTATCATGTATATGGTTACTTAAAACGCCTTACTTGGGTTGTCTAAACACCGAACGTGATGTTGACATCGTTTAGAGAAATGTCCATACATTCTGCATGATAGGTTTGACTTTATTTCAATTAAAACTTTATTACATGATCAATCTCTCAAATTATATAATTAAGGGCTTAATTCATTGCGGCAAAGGCATAACGAATGATAGGCTTTAATCGTTGCTTATCTACATTCTGAGCCATAAGTTTAATTTTCTTGTGCTCAAAGTACAAGTCTGGACTGGTACGATGTCACAAATTCACACATTGTAAGATTGGTTTACTTTGTAGAAAAGTTTCACCATAGATAATTCAAACATGGGCACCTTCCGATATATTCTGTCTCCCAAACAACCATCCATTCTCTACAGTATATTAAGTCCGGTATCACATCACCGTGGGTACATAACCAGATATCCAAATGGACAGGCAAAAAAAAGACTATTGCAGAATGGAACATCCTGCCACACGAGATACAAACAATGTTATAACACGGGATTTCCAAGCAAGGACTGCAAACCAAAAGGGAGACTCTAAAATGTTACGATGATACACAAACGTCTAATAATTGTATAGTAATATTCTGTCTTACTTATCTGTTGTGTCATGGAGTACTAGCTGTCAGATAGCCATAGGTAGACAAAGAGGGTTGAATTTCAATAAACTCAAATAATAACATATGTATATATACGGCAAAAATAGTTAGTCAAGCAACTGGATAAATTTTGAAACTATTGCTTGAGTAACTATTTTTGGCGCATCTTATTACCTGGATGCCTAACCTTCATCGACGCATATATCTTTACTTGACTCTGAAGTGGCGGTACCCCGCCACATGGCAAAGCATGCTAGTTTTGTACTCGCTGTTGGCAGATGCAAAGTGATTGTTCTGAGGCACCTCGTAACGTCAACCTTAGCGGTAAGTGGTTGATGTGTAGTTCTGTACAGTACAGCACACCCGTGGGGCTAAGCCAGGATCATAACGTACGAGTTAATAATCCAGGGGCGGGTTTACTAAAGCCGAGACCTCAGCAAACCAGGACAGCTCGCGTATATCCGCAATGTGACGTCACTCATAATCAGGTGCTGGATGATCAAACGTTCACTTATGAATACATTAAAAGTGGTTGTATGAGACAACGCATCCTTTCTACCGAATAGTGGGTACATATTCATCAGAGGGCGGGGCAAAGGCCTCTATATAAGATCTACTAATGACCAACGGACCAAAAGGTTTGACAGATTTGGAAGGTGTCTTGTTGGGTGCCTGTGTTCAAGCAGTCCTTACAAGAACACGTAGACGTCCTAGATTAACATGCCAGGTGAGTCCGATCGTGTTATCATGTATGACGGTGTCTGTACAGATTGTCTGGCTACGGAAGAAGGAGCAGCGTTTAATTTCATCCCTTTATGCATTATCTGTGAGCGATACCTGTTGTGGTTTTAGTGGTTAGCTTTTAACAGCTGGGTGCTGCGAACAGTCGTCCAGGTTTGATACAGAAAGGGACTGAACCGCCGAACCACGAGGAGGAGTACCGCATAATGTGAAGATTAGCTGATGTTCAGGTAAGGTTAGAAATACGTGACGCGTCTGTGATTAAGTGAAGAAGATTTGACGACCTGGAGACTTGAGTCAGTGTGAGAACTACAATGGGTTTTAATGGTGTGGCAGGGAGTAGCAAAACCATAGTCAATGTGTTTTCCCTGATCTTTACGTTAAGTGCAGCATCATCAGACTGTAACGGTGAGTGTCAGACCTTAAATCTCAATTGTGGATTAGTTTCTAGTATTGCATAGAGGTTGGACCTCTGTGGCATGTTCGTAAATTTAAAAAGGCACTAGCTGTACATGTTGTCTCGACCATTATAGAAACCACTGCCACAGACATATCAAATGTCATGGTTACATCAAAACGTGGTGTGTTGTGGCAGAGTGTCATGTCACCAAAATATGAAATATGAGAAACCTTTTCTCAAACGTTAACACCGCGCTGCCGTCCATGTAATGTCGGGTTTGAATTTTCCGCTACAGATCATTGATAGTATTAAAGAAACCTGCATCAAAAAGAAAAGAGTACCCTGCAACTGAAAATCGAAATATTATATCAGAATCAACTCTACAAGCAGAGAGGGTTGGGGAAGATTGTGACCTTTTTACCATATCTCCAACCTCTGCTGCATGTCGCAACGCCAAAGGACAAGGCGAGAGGTAGTTCTTTGAGAACGGTGTTGGGTTCCCTCCCGTGCCCCGTGCCCTTATTTCAGTAATCTGTGGATTGGTAGTGGAAACAGTTGGTTGGGAGTGCAGACAGAAAACGGTAGAAATGATAAAAAGGTCACAATCTTTCCCACCACCTTCTGCTTTGAGAGTAATTAGTTCCAACCGTTTTCTCTACTATCGTAAACATTGCCAGTAGAATTAGACCGCTCGCCACAAAGTACTCGAGATCATCAATATAAGTACTTTTCAAAAGCAGCTGGCGTTTTGTACCATATCATTCCTTCCCAGCGCTGTTCAAGGAGTACGTAGTACATCAATTTGAAAGTAGTGACGGTTTCGGTGCAAGGAATAACTTTGCGAGAAGATTAGTCTGCAAAGATGGCACCTGGTAGCTTAGACCCTGTTTATACCAGGGTTCGAGAATCGGGATTCATCCAGACACGGGGGTCACGAATCCTGGTATGAACGGTCCGAATCCGGCTCCAAGCGGGGATTAATTCCAATTCTCCCTCGGATCCGTGCATACCAGGGTTTGCAAATCGGGATCAATCCCCATGTAAGTCCCGATTGGCGAATCATGCAGGTGCGAAAGTGGTATTAAAAACTTATAAGCACCCTCTTGTTAGCCTTATACAAAGCATGTGGTGGTCATTTTTAATTTCATTATCGACTATTGTGCAAAAGTACGCTGAATTGGATTCTTGTCATTTGCGACGTGGTTAGTGCCTTCTATTGAAGGCAGGTTTTCAATTAATATGCCCTCACTTGGCCATACAGAAAACTTGTTAGGCTGACCATATGACAGATACCGCTACATTGAGTAGGGGCGTGTTCGAGCACTAATTACTAAACGTCATGTGTACAGTGTTGATATTGTTCGAACATATTTCTAAAAGGGCCATGTGGACGTACATAGACAAACCATAAAAGAATAGCAAAATAAATGACAAAGTTGCAAGGTAACTCGTACATCAATAAAATACAACAAAGTAATTGGATACACGTTTACTCCTACCAAGGCAAGGTCTTATATTACTGCTAATCTGCCCTCCATTTACGGTTTCTGATTGACTAACACTTTCTAGAGTATTCATGAGTTCCTTCAAAGAGCCGACACTACATGGGCTGATTGGATGATTGATTGATTGATTGATTAGAGAAAGATTTTGTATTTTCTTTAATTCATTGGTAAAATTTAATGCTGATATGTGAGCCCCCCCCCCCCTATTTTTTCCAAAATGAGATGTTAATGTTGCTGCTTCCGCCAACTCTAAGCCCAGGTGACACATAGCCGACCATGACCTCCGGTCCACTTCCAACCTTCCCTCAATCATGGTTTGAAGTCGGTTGGGGGAAGGTCATGGATGTGTAGCCGGGGCTTATACGTATGAAGGTATAGGTGATGTTGTAGAAAATACGATTAGGTAACCCCACTTTCTTATACGCTTGAAATGGCGAGATAATTTTACGGCACCAGTTGTAATCATTCAGGCTTTGTTGACAGGCTTAAATGTAAATTTAATCTTTATCGTCTGGATAAGATGGCTTAGTCCAGGATCGTTTTCAATACATGTATATGTTCTTAAGTGTACGGAAATTGTAAGTCAGTGATCAATCATTGTGACATCTTAATATCTGTATGATGCAAAAATGTCTGATTTAGCGCGATGTTTGGGAAGACACTCATGATAACCTTTATAACAATACGAGGGGCAGGCAAAAAGTAATGCTATTTTTCTTGTATGAATAGTCAGGTCGCAACGTGAAAAAGATTTCGGCTTGGCAACCTTGTCACGTAGAGTGTGGGCCGTACATTGATAGTAAATGTAACCTTCTCAGCAAAGCCTCTTACTTGGCGAGTTAGCTCAGTGGTAACGTCAGTGGCCCTCTCTCTCTCAGGAAATGGTTATGTATATATGGCGTCTAGCCGGGATTATGCCAGAATCCCCAGCACCCACTTTTGCGTAATGCTATATACATCACAAAGTGGATGGACAGCCTACCCTTATCAAACTCGACCACTCGCTTTTCGGAAAAGCCTCTGAGAATAGTTATGAACGGACCATCTGACATGAGACGAGAACTCCTATTCAAAAATCTGGCACATATATGAATAGTACAACATTTAACTCATGTGTATGTATAAGCTGTACGTTGGCAATATCAATCTGACGAAGCGAAGGCATAGGATTCTTGAAGATGCAAATTTCTACTCAACCTAAAGTCCAAGTTGTATGACTGCAAAATAGCTTCTCTGGTGCTCGAACGTTGGGCAAATAACCGTGACTGTATTCATCACTTCGCAGAATTAGTTCCAGGTCCTCTTAAGGTAAAACGTATCACCATGATTGCGTTGCCAGAAATGCTGGGACGTACACAGCGGTAGCATAAATACCCGAGAGTCGAATCGTTTTGTTGTGACTTTTAAACTGCTTTATTTTGATGATGTCATTAGAAAGTTGTATAAAAGTGAAAGTCACGCTGCCTCAAGTTTAAGTGCGCTCTTAGGTCCAGGTATTTTCAATAAGCTTAAGACCACTTTCAAATCACTGTCAAGAGTATATTCAAGTATCATTTTCTTCGTCTCTTGAGTCCGTTGCTCTGGCTGTAGAGGCACTCAAGTCCACTTGAAGAGTACCGATGCAACACTTAATCTGTCCATGACCGAGAACTTGAGCTCTCAGCCACACCACTAAGCTTATATCTTCGCAAGGTGGGATAGCGTAACGGTCTTACCCCTACGTACTTTGCACTTAAGCCAAGGTCAAACCCACATGTCTTAATCAGATCAGCACGGGTATAACATTGGTCCGATCTACACACGCGTCTTTGAGTCGACTTGCATTGGAACTCAGGATGTGAAAGGAGTAACCTAGGCAATTCAAGAAGGAAACCCTATATGAGCATTCCAAAGCTCCACAGCCCCGAGTTGACTCCGCAAACCTGTGTGTAAACCGGGCCATAGTGATATCGCAGCAGCATGTAATAGGCACGAACCTGTCTATGGCATGTTGCTATTCACGTTTGAATTGATAAAAGTTGCATGGTATGATCAGAACGGTTGTCAAACCTATCCCTTCTTTTTATGTACATATTTCACGTACAAACATGTGTGTTCGTGGAAGTAGAGTGTCTTACGTTTGACATTTCCGGTCTATTCAAACGCTTTAACTCTATTGCTCATTATATTAGGTTGGTATCGTGGGCCTTCAAATTACCTCTACGAGTGTCAGATAGCTTTACATGAGAACTAGACGCCTTATAGATGTGAACCGTGTGTAAATACGGCTGGTCTAATCCTAAACTGGATTTGTGTTACCCTTGACTTTACAATGGGAATATCATTCAAGACGTACAGGTATGACCAAAAAGACAACAAAACACACAAAGCTTTAAAATATTCGTTCTTTTTTTGTCGATGAAAGTCGTTGAGGGCTTTGTCAATTCGATCGGCTGCAGCGACGCCGCCAGCGGTTCCAGTGAGAGGGGGGCTTAACATTCTAAAGTCCTCGTAGGACTCGTCGATTAAAAAGAAAAACTCCGCCCGTCTTACTCTCTCTGCCAAGTTTCGTGACAAATCATCCATAAGTATAGTCAGCTTTTAAAAGCACTCAGCTAAGTGTATTACGTGCTGCACGTCGCAGGAAGGTAAGCAAGAATTTGCGTTTAAAGTCGCGTTTACGTATTTAGGGTTAATAAAGTAGAATCCGCTTATTTGCATAACTGATTTGTTAGTGTATTTTATGCAATTATGAGGAGTAGGCAATTAACCCTAGGGGACAAAATGAGTGGCACTGAGGGGGGAGGGGGTTGTAGTAGTTACCAGGATGGCACTTGGCATTATTTTATGCAAATAGCAGGAGCATGCGAAGATGGCTAATGCAATTATGCCATTTTATTTACAATGGAGTGAATGGGAAATGGTTTGGGTTTTCAGAATTCTATGCATATCCCCGAATTATGCTATTAACAGTAATGCAAATAGCTGGAACCTACTGTATCTCGCATATAGGTTCATTAAGTTGTGTCCAAAAACATATCTTATGCAACGGCTGTCATTCCAATGCAACGTTGACCAAGGAGAACGAAAGAGATTCGGCAGTTATAATAGGGTTAAATTGCAGGATAATTGCCGTATACGCATTACGTTCCGGCGACGTGGCCGTAAGGTAAGTGCACTCTTAACATGCGGGAGAATGTTGAACTGCATTATCTTGGTTTCTTCAATAAATCTGCAAGCTACGACCTTGACAAGATCACACGAATAGCTGATGAAATGCCAATGTCACTGTCCTTTTACCAAAGGATGTTTAAATCTGCGCTTGATCGCTGGCGCAATGGCATGTCCAGAGATTCAAAGCACTTGAGGTTGTTTTTCAGACTACATGTACTTTGAAACGAAACGACGTCAAGGGATTCAACTGCCTGTTAGCCTTGAATTAGCTCATACATACACAAGTGTAGTCAGAATTGCTCTATGCGAACACTTTACTGTAATCGCTGGAGCTTCCGGCATGTCAACGTGCTAGTTAACGTTATTTCAGGATTAGTAGTCGAAATGGTCCCGCAGTCATTAAAGTTTTTGCATCTATTTTTATCTTCATCACTTCAGCTTCCGTACTTCATTCTCTTGGCTCTTTAGTCTAATTGTTGATTCCACAAGGCTTCATCTCAATAATTGCATGCCGGAGCCTCTGCGGATTCAGCCTCATCGGTCTATCAAAGCTAGCTCGTCACCATGCCTTTCTGGCCGTAAGGTATGGCCTTGCCTTATATGACAGTCCTTGAGAAGCTTTGAGTGGCTTTCTTATCATCGATGGACGCCCACGACTTCATCTACGTACATATCATTGTCGTCCTTCACCTTTTGATGCGTTTTTAAGTGACACATGGCTCTCAGAAGTGGGAGCTTGGTAAAGTTTTGCCAATGAGGAATCTACTGGTTGATGACGCGGGTAGAGCCGGGCCTTAGAACCCTGACAAGAGCGTGGGTGTAGGAAATCGGTAGGACCAAAGCCGAATCTAACCGTTGAAAGGATGTTGATTTCTATCATACTAGTTTTATAAACGTTTCACGGTGTCATGTCAGATTTCAGAATGTGGCTGCGTCTGGTGTAAAACGTTTGCGTTTAAACTAGATTCCATCAGTTGATCGGGCATCTGCCTCCAACTTTGGTAACAAAAAAAAAAAGAATCAGGAAAAAAGGGATTCTGAGTAGTCTCTGACTGTGGTTAAGAAAGGACGGCTAAAAGCAGGTAAAGGTCACACGTACGAGGCGGTACGCTGTGGGAGTTAGAGTGAACCATTTATATGTCAGTAATGTCAGTGAGGGCACCGCTACGACGACAATGATAACCTTTATGCACATTTGGAGCAGTACAAGGTTTTGACCTGTTTTTTTTCGATTCTCATATCGCTCGATACACCGGAATACAAACCTGATATTGATCTTGGTAGTCCAAGGTTGCCCCTTAGAGCGGTATAGTAAAGCGCCTTTGGGTATTAAATGCGCAAGGGATAAACCCCCTTGGCTCTCCAAATCGAATGGAAGTACCGTGGGCCATGTAACACATACACAGCGTGAAGATCAATGATAAGATAATGGACGATTCACAAGAATTTCATCTGTACAAATCAATGCCGTTCTGTCATCTGAGCAGAATGAAGTTAAAAGAAGCCATTGGACGGCAGACGAGACCAGGTTACTTTAGTTTTGAATGAAATAGTTTGAATGAAATATTGTACTTTTGCGCAAGAATCACCCGTGTTTTGTAAATATTCTTTGAAGACCGTGTGTCCTGGTAAGGAGGTTCGAGGAATTCCTTTTCGTGTCGCCGCGAGATTCTGTCTACATAATCTGATCCGTTCTGAATGGGCGACAGTGCGTGGAATCTCAGACCCCCATGTTTTGTCTAGACCTTTAGGAAGGCAGAAGCGTTGACCATTTACTTCTCAGAATTCCTTTATACAGGAGGTGTTTTGTTACCTCCGTTTTGTTGTGTATGTGAGTTTGGCTTTGTGCAAATTGCTATGTTGACAGGAGCATTGGGCTGGCTATTAGAGAAACATCAATGAATAACTTGAGCATCGATGACGTGTGAACGTTCTAGTATAAATGACAGGTCTTTACCAATACAACTAAGTGCATTTGAATGAACATGCGTTACTTTAATCTGATCGAAATGACTTTTACGTGCACATCTTCGTGTTACAAACCATCAGAGCTAGGATGATTGGCATCACGTCCTGAGACGGACTCACGGACTGATGGACATTCACCTGGCACGGATTTTGTAGGTGTCTACAATTTCATTCACCAAGGACGTTGGTAAATTTGGCGCCGTTGGTTTATTTTGTAAGAGTGAATAGAGGAGCTCAGAAAACCATCAGTGGCTTTTTATGTCAGGTATGTGATATAAGAAATAATTGGTGAAAAGGGCAAGGGACATTTAGCCAGTTTCGCTCACGGAAGAACTAATTATCCACTAGTTGCGCAGGAAATACAGACGATATGTGCAGGATAGGTTCAGAGGAAATTCTACTGGTCATCCTTGACAGGTAAAAAGATCAGTGGACCAATCACGGCAGCCGTTACCAGTAGCGTCTGGTGTCAAACGGATCAATGGATATAAATAATGCAAATTATGACCTAAGTTGCATAATTGATGAGAAAACCGTGTAATACCTTAGTGATAAATGATGGCATATTCATACTAGTGAGACATATAGGAAGGATAACGGTGGCATTATGTATATGTTGACATAATTTGCATATTTACCAAGGAATTGCTACTATAGCTTCCTGAAGAAGGATATCTGCATGCAGCATATGCTATTTCGAGGAAATAGTTTATATAGATTATGCTAACAAGATACTTCTTTGCATATCATTTGCACTGTAATTAGACAAAATGAAGGTATGAGGTCGCAGAACTGTAGTTGCAACATCCTGTGCATTATATGTGAGGTGTCGTCTTACATGTGTTTCTTACCCGTGTTTCTTACCTCAGGACATAAGAACCGGTACCTGTTAGTGACCGCGGGCTGTGTGATGCTGCTGATCACACCCGTACCCAGTATGGACTTCGTGGAGGAGGAAGGAAACTACAACCAGACGAATGGGACGACCATAGGACCCCCGTCCCTCACGGTAGCTATAAACACGGGCGCCCTCCCGTTTTTATATTTTCACAACAAATGATATTGTCAAGTATGAATGAACATGACGATCTTGACCTTCAGTCATTCAGACCAATGTTGTACTAATTACCATTGCAATCTATTTATTGCATTTTGAGTTATGCTGGCTGAATTAGGTCGGGAACAGTTACATACAAACAAACAAACCTACAAACAAACAGACATAAACACAGACAGACCAAAAACAATACATCCGCTGTTCACAGAGGTGATATATAGATGGAAACTCAGCAGATGGCTAGTATCACCATCATTATGAACTTTTCTACCCTTCTCCCATGGGCAGGTTACGGTGACAAAAATCCCTGAGACTACTTATCTTTTGCAATGATAATCCTGAATTCCGTTCGTGGTGTAAGATGCAATATACATACCAAGAGGTGAATATGTACTCGGTACACATCTCATGCATATCCTGAAGAAGACAACTATTGGTGCCCGTGCCCGTCACTTCTAGCTTTCCAGTCGTTCTGATAAATGTTTAGCCATTGTGGAAGACGCCACAAACATACAACAGTTAAACGAAGTTTTGCAGATGGTCAGTATCACACCAGTGAACTTTTTTCAACAGAAAAGTCCTAATCATGACGGTCATTTCTTTCCAGGCGACCGCCTACCTCATGACCACCATCAGTGCAGTTGTGTTCCTGGTCGGTTTGACCGGCAACTCGCTGGTTATCTACATCGTGGCGCGGTTTCAGGAGATGCACACCGTCACCAACTACTACATCTCCAACCTGGCCATCACCGACTTGGCCTTCCTCTGCTGCTGCCTTCCGTTCAGCGCCGCCAACTACGTCACGTTCGAATGGAAGCTGGGGCTGTTCATGTGCAAGTTTGTCAGCTACATGATGCAGGTGTGGATAGTATGAGCATAGATTATGCTAATGAAGGTGAACTTCACCTCCTGTCCGAATCCATACGATCGACACAGCGAGCACACCGTATACTTCAAAATGTTATAGATGTGTAAGTTTGCTAGCTACATGATGCAGGTGTGGATAGTATGAGCATACATTATGCTAATGAAGGTGACATTCACCTCTTGAATCCATACGTCACAGCGAGCACACATTTATACTACAAGATGTTATAAATGTGCAAGTTTACCAGCTACATGATGCAGGTGTGGATAGCATGAGCATAGATTAGGCTAATGAAGGTGAACTTCACCTCCTGAATGATAAGACACAGCGAGCATACCATACACTACAAAATGTTAAAAACAATGTTTGTGCCTTTTACTTAGTCATGAGTAACTCAAATAATTTTCTTTAAGTTGAAACATAAATGGAAATATCCTATAACTATTTGATTATTACTTTTGGACATACACAAGCTAGTGTGCGTACATTTTCAACAAGTATCGTTTTATTCCTTCACCACAGGTGACTGTGCAGGCGACCTGTCTAACGCTGGCCGTGCTGAGTGTGGACCGCTACTGTGCCATCGTCCATCCCGTGACGTCCATGTCATTCAGAACCAAGAAGGTGGCGAAGATCCTCTGTGCATCTGTATGGGCAGGTATGGTGAAAGACGGAACAAATAATAATAGCTCTATTTACTTTTTTCAACATTCTATTTCAATTCCAATGCCTTGTTAAAAAGCTAATACAACAAAAACCTACAATGACATGTCATTCACCAGTATCAAATAAAGTTTCAGGGGTGTCAAGAGTTTTCAAATCTATTAGTTCAGACATTTTCTTCTGGCTATAGAATTATAGAGTTTCGTCTTTAGATAGTCTAATGAAGGTATTTTTGTCATATTTTGAAATGCTGTTGCACCAAGTTTTTCAAAAAGCATATTTGACTGTAATGAATAAGAAATGTATAGCTTTATATGTGACTTGTAAGTTGGATAGCTGTATTTTGAAGTCTATGGGCGTATCCAAAAGCTTATGGTACAAATTGTTGCACAGGAGAACATAGCTGTATGGTAGACGTTATAGAATAAAAAGACTCTTTGTACACAACCAAGTAACGTTACAGTGTTTTATTTTATTCAACCGACGTTTTGTTGACCGTCTGTCACCTTACTCGGGGCACTTCTGACTGCACTGCAGCTATAGGTGTCGCTACTTACAGATGCGGTACCAGAACACTTGCAATTGGTTGTGTACAAAGAGTCTTTTTATTAAGTGACTTATCAACATGATGAAACTATCCACGGGTAGACGCTATAGTAGTAGTCCACTATATTCTGCTGCTGCAGTAGTCTCTGAGGAAAGGTCAGCAGGTGAGAGTTGCTGTTAAAAGAATCTCCAACACCCTATGTTCTACCAATCTGATGAAAATATTTTCGGAAATGTAGACTCTATATTTGTACGTTATCGTTGCAGCGTCTGCTCTTCTGGGTATACCGGTGGCAGTCAACTATGAGCTGGTGGAACATGACTACTTCGGCCGGCGCTACTACTGCCAGGAGGTACTTGGATACTCTATTTACTCCATTAGTTATCATGCAACCAGTCTCTATAGAGTACAAAACAACAACATACAATTAACATACAAACTGTATTTAAGTTGTTTCAGCTATTAACAGACTTCAAAGATTCAAGTTAACTGACACATGTGACTAAGAATCTTCCTCCTAGACTTGCTCTTAGTTGCCGTTTGTATCGGTGGGAAACTATGAAAGTCTGTTCATGGCGTTTGCTTTTGGGCTCATAAGTCTTTATGTATTTTTGCTCTCTTGTATGTCTTGTGCTTGTGCTGGTGTGTTACAGGAGACAACTGTAGGTTGTAGAAAACTGCTGGTTGTTGTGTTGCAGAGATCCTATAGAACTGAGAGGTAGTGTTCACCAGCGGCCAGTTTCACTAACAGTCTGCCATGCATGACAGAGACGTATGCAGATGTTGTACTGAGGTCTAGATCTTGAAGTAACGGCGTAGAACCAGGCGTGCTGCTTTGTTTTGCACTTGTAACACTTGCCTATCTAATCTGCAGGTGTGGGTTTCCGAGTCGGGACAGCGAGGCTACATGCTGTACACCGTCCTGCTGGCCTACGTCATCCCGCTGGCGTGCTGTGGGGCCTGCGGCATCCTCATCATCCGCCGCCTCCTCACCCGCATGGAGCGAGCCCCCGCCCAGCAGCGGAACCAGGCCCGACAGACCCGCCGCACCACCTGCATCATCGTCAGCGTGGTCATCATCTTCGCCCTCTCGTGGCTGCCCAACCACGCTATCAACCTCTGGCGTGTCTTCAACCTGGATGCAGAGATCACAGACACCATCAGCGCCCTCAAGGCAGCAGCCTTGATCCTCTCCTACTCCAACTCTGCCGTCAATCCGTTCGTGTATACTCTCATAGGGGAGAACTATCGTAACTGCTTGAAGAAGTCCGCTCCATGCACCAGAAGGAAGAGTAGCTACTCCTCCCGTTTTAGCTCTGGCGTGACGAGATGCTCATGCCTGAATGGTACTAAAGGGGAGATGACTGTTACACTAGGCGTGCGCCTTGCCCACGTGCGAAACCCGCCTTTGGAAATGAAAACATCTTACCTGCCGTCGGAAACTGCTCAGGTTTCCATGCCAGATGATGATGATAGAATCATGTAGAGTAGGGTTAAACTAACAAAAGCCGCGACTCTACGAACAGTTTATTATCTACCCCTTTACTGTCTAAGGATAGGGCGTTTTGACGATCACGTTTTCGGTCGTCACAAAAAACCGCACACAAAATTACAGTTCCTGGTGGCAAATGTTTAGATCTTGGTAAATTGGCGCGCCAAGTCCGTGCGTTTCATTTTGCACACTTAAGACAGATTATTGCAGAGGCTCGATAGGCGCGACTGTCATGGTAGGATCACGTTAAGTGCCCTTCCCAATGGCACAACATCTTACCTGTTGGTTCTGAGCCCAACGCCCTAACCGTTACGCCACACCGTCGCTACTGACACGAGAATCACTGAGACAATGAATACAAGAGTATTTAGTCTTTGTAGTTATACAAATTATGAATATCCTTCGTGATAGATTCAATAATTCACAAGGAGAGGTGACTGTACTTACAGTATGGCATGCCTTGTAGAAGAAGACGATGAAAAGGCGTACCTATGCCACTTCAGCTTTATGCTGATAAATGTCATGGCATTTCATGAAACAGCACGACCGTACAATCTATGCGGACCTTTGTGTGCTGCTTTTTTGTCACAACATAGTCCATCTGGCATAAAGTAGGCACTCAGTACAACATTCCTAAGATTTTACACGGGGAAAAGGAATCACATCCCCCAAAAACTTTGTTCCGAAGAACAGTCTGTAGGGGTTGTGCAATAATGGTCATTTGCCTGAGCAACCCCGATCTACTACCTCCAAAGATACGAAGAAATGTACCTGATAGCAATATTATCACTATGAACTGGGTAACGCGATTGACATATCCGTCATATACTGTATGTAAAATTGAATCTCAGGTGGAAATTTGTTGGGGAATGTTTTGTCCTGGGCATTTTTAGGACAAATTTACAGTAATTGCATTGTGCATTTTGGCACTGCTGAAGCAGATTTGAGGAAACTGTGCTTGGACCCAAAATGTCACACTTAGCAATACCGAATTCCGCGTCATTCCTTTCGTCGGGCTTGGCAACATGCAAGGCTTTTACGCAAATATTTTCTATTCTGCAATATTTGATCGAAATTGCAGAGGTACCAGGTTAAAGGTACCCTAAAGACTTGCCGTAATCATTGCCCCAGACCAAATCTGGCCTACTCACTCCTTATAGAGTCAGTTTCCCGGAGATGTGACGTCATGAGCGGGCCAGATGCGTTCTGAAGTCGGTATCGCCCACCGTCCTGGTTCGAGCTATTTTGCTCTTGTTTAAGTTTATATGGGAATCAATATTTTTTCATTTTTAAAACATCATTCGCCAAGTAATTACAATCTCTTCAATTTAAAGAAGGATTCATTCAAGCTAGGCAGCCCTAGTGCTTCGAGAGCTAACCGCGCATTTAGACAAGCCGTATGTAAACCGTCAACAAAGTCTATACACCATTACAATCAACGTTTTCGTCGTCAAAACAACGATTGAGAGCAGCAATACATTTTGTGGATCATCGCAAGAATCCGTTGGGCGAAAGGGGCATGTGAACAGCAAATCATGTTCTTATGTTGGACGTAGCGGTTCATTTAGACACCAAATAATCACCTTTAGTTGAAGCGACGGATTGCATCATTAGATGATTTTTTTCAAGGTGGTTTGCTCATGTACCAAGACTGCCAAATACCAAATGCAAGTACAGAAAGAAAATCTGTAAGTGGAAAATAAAGTGAAAACACGCTCCATACAGACCTGAAATCTTGAGAAATCAAATGACAGATCTTTTTTTTTTTAAAGAACGCAGAAATAACTTTGAGTGAATGAAGTTCATTCGTCTTGTATGTATGTGTGGGTGCAGTTGCGTTTGACCAAACTACATGAAAAGAACTGTAGAAAAGACTGTCGGCTGATGGACTAACGTACTTACAGGCGTGAGGTGAAAAAGATAGCTTGATTCATTTTGTGACAAAAATGTCTCTGTAAGAAAGTTAATGTACTGAGCATCCTTTGTCTCGTAAGAATATTTTGAAAGCAATCACTGTATGTAATTTCTTGATGATTTTGTATGCATAGTTTTTCTAGCTTTCTCATTGTACATATTGACTATACATTGAACTACAGTGTTGAATAAGACACTGCTATTGTATTCCAGGCTGTTATATATATATATATTATAGAGAGAATTATACTACTCAAGGTCATATACTATTCAGGGTATACAATCAATACATCAGAAAGGTGCATTGGATGTACAGGGTCTTTATATTATTAGTGCTGTGTATCCGTTGAGCACCGTTGACAGTGACCAAGCCGTATGTGCTTTAAATTATGTCTCCTGATGTACATAATAGACGATACTGCATGTAGATAATGTCACCAAGAAGCCTGAAGCACATGTAAAGATGTCCGATTCGACTACCAGTCATTTCCAGTTACTCCTTTGAATATACGACTCTTTTCTTACGCCCAATTTCCAGTAGAGGCTGCAAACGCTGAGCGGACAAAGATTTCACAAATATCTCAACACATTTTTGAAAAGAAAATTACAGATTTAAAAAAAAATGTTTTATGCGTTTTCTCTAAATCGTATATCGTGCATGCATTATGCTATTCCTATTGTAATATCAAAGTTTGCACAAATCGAATTTCGGTCACTTTAAGGCCGCTCAGCGTCATCCATCTGTTGGAAAGGTGGCCGTAGCGATTTCTCATGTTGCTTCGTTTTCTCTCGTTCAATTTTGTAATTGCTTTTTATAAATTCTTATGCTTCATTCAGTCCACTCCCATGTACATATTCTAGGCTTATTCTATGTGACGCTGCTACTTATGTGGAGCTTTTGAGAATATGACAAGCGATAGAACGAAAGGCTTTGGATCCGTCAAACTGTCACATATGAACTCACAGACATTTATTCAAGATATTATCATTCGGATTTGATTGTCTGTAACTTGCACTGGATATGTGCGCACTCAGAAGGGAATTGGACTAAAATATTGCTCTGTTGATATTTTCGGAAGACATGAAAGGGTGGAAAGGAATGATATTATGAAGTAACTTGTTACTTGAAGTACAATCAATATAGAGAATATTGATTTTTTGCATTTAAGTTTTTGTTGTAGATTATTCGAGGATTAAACGCATTAGAATACAGCTATTTTTGACTACCTTTGTTTTATATTGTCTATCGAATGGGCATTTTCGATTCATCAAAACGAAAATAAATTTTCATAGTTATATATGTCCCTAGCAAAAAAAAGAATCTTTGTATATCGTATGAGCAATATTTTTTCTTTCAAACCTTGGACAATATGATGATATCATGTAAGTATTACAACTATATAAGCAGTACTTCTGTACAACGTAAACTGGAGACAATACATCTATTATAACTAATGATGACTCATCAAATTTAACAAAAAGCACTGTAATATCTGAATACTTGCACTATGGTGCAGATTTAAGCCTCTTCGTGGTTATGTACCTTTTGTAATGATAGTGTGATCTTTACCATCAATGTAATTCTATTGCGTAGTTCTAGTTTCAGTGACCCTGTGTTAATTTTGTGACAGTGTATACGTTAATTTTACTCTGACTCTGTATTGCATGTACATGTACAATAAAGAAGGTTCTAAATTAACTACGCAATACTTTTGATGTACATGTTTTGAATTGTTGCTGCAAACGTATGATAGGAGACAAGAGATAAGTGCGATATCATTATATAGTATTCACGGAGATATGATGGTAATAAATCTAGAACTTTTTGTGCAAAATCGTCATAAATCTTGAGCTTTTTGTGCAAAATCAAGATGTGTTGTACATCTCTCTTATTGTGCACTTGGTAATTAGTTCAAATGCAGAAGGTAGGCTTTGAGCAGCGTTTTGGGGCAAGGTGGTCCTAGCGCGATCATCTAATCCGTATGCAGTATACAAACGCAGCTTATAAGGCGGAAGTCCTATCGCCTGAATGTCAAGGTGCTGTACGTAGCCCTAGAGGCGAGGCCTTCACCAATAATCACTATCTGAGAGCACGGTTCGGGTCAGGATGACTACATAAGAAGGGCAGGGACGCCCCGGTGACAGAACATGAGATGTAAATGTGCAAGGAATTTGTGGAGAGTGAAAGCTGTTTTCCCACCAGGGAGAAGATATGCTTCGAGTAGCCTTTGGGAAAGGTGGTCCAGGTCAAAGTGATTATTTCAACCGCTTGTAATATCAAAACGCGATTGTATTGTTTAAAAGCTAGAACCTGAATGCCAAGATGATGAAGTTGCGGTAAGCGGCCCTAGACGCGAGGCCTTCACCAATGATCACTATCTGAGAGCACGGTTCGTGCCAGGATAACTGAATCAGAAGGGTAAGGTGACAGAACGGTTTGTTATAAAAAGAGCATGAGCCGGAAATATGTCTGCCCACCTGATGATGAAAATGCCGACTGGCGTCTAGCTGACAGGGACGTCCTCGACCTTGTACCGCTCCGGTTAATATGACTACTTCAAGTATTCGCTTCAATCCACCAGAAGCACTTAAGCGGGAACCTGTTCTATATAATACCCTAATGCTCTAGGTCTAGCTCTATGGAACATGGCACCGCGTAAAAGAGCTGTATCTATCACATATTCACAAGGTTAGATAGTGTCCTTTGCATGAAATAACTTTGTTCAAAACTGCTGGATTTTACTGGATAAAGTATAGTTGTAACAAGGAATTAAGACTTCTAGATTATTCTAAAATTATTTGGTTATAAAGCTCGTTACCACCAAACTTATATTTATGTTATTCAAATTACAACACGTATCCTTATGATAACATTGACATGCATTACGTCACATGCATAAGTTAAATAATGGTAAAAAAACAGTGCCCTGAAAATTGCATTCGTCTTTTGTGTGCAGTTGGATTGTTTTAATTAAAAAGGGATGACGTCCGTCCCACGGCAACGCCTCCACCACGCCCCCTTTCCTGCCCAAACGTCACTGTTGTTGTTGTGTCCTGTGACGGCACAAGGGTGACCTTTTAAAAATTTTGAGCACGTCGCCGGAACGTGAGCAAGAACTTTAAGCGTTTAAGGTCGTGTTCACGTCTTTAAGGGTAATATCTCGCATATAGGTTCATTTAGTTGTGTCCGAAGGCATATCTTATTCAACGACTGTTACCCCGATGCAACGTTGACCAAAGAGAACAAAAGAGATTCGGCAGTTATAATAGGTTTAAATAGCCGGCTAATTGCCGTATACGCATTACGTTCCGGCGACGTGTGACCTTTTGACCAAGAGGATTATGTTACGATCGCTGCTGCTAGATGACAAATACAACGGACGGCGACGATTTAGCGGAAACGATTAACACAGGTCAAGCCTCTGTAGTAATTGCTGTGAAACTTATCACTGAGTTTGGGACAATAGCTGGAACAAAACTCAACCAAAGCAAAACCAAAGGTATGTGGATAGGAGCATGGGAAAACAAGGTAAAATGTTAGATTTAGAATGGACCAAAGGGCCTGTTAAGGCAATTGGTATCTATTTTCGATATGACCTAGATGTTAATGAAATGTTCAACTGGGAAAAGAAGGTAGAAAGACTTAAGAATGTGTTAAAACTCTGGAAAAACAGAAATCTGACACTATTCGAAAAAGGTATTGTTATAAAACAGTTAGTATTAGCAAAACTCATATATAATTTCATAAATATTGAAACACCTGAATGGGTATTAAGGTATTTACTATGTAAAAGAATGTTGGTCCTTTCTATGGAATGGGAAGAAGGACAAGATCAGTAGAAAGTATATGATAAGAAACTACCTTGAAGGAGGTGTAAAATGGTAGATCTAAGATCTCAACTCCAGGGCTTTCTAGTCTGTTGGGTAAAAATGCTCACTCAGGGGACTACCACCCAATGGAAACGAATTCCAAAGTTGTATTTACATGTTAGTGAAAATGGGATAGATAATCTGTTATTCAGGATGAACTTTTGTATAAGAAATGACTGTAAAATGAAAGTAAAACTAAACAAATGGCAAATTAGAAACCAGATGGGCGAAATATATAGCCCAATTTGTACATTGTGTAATGAAAATGAGACCTATGTACACATGTTTGTCAATTGTAAAAGACTCGGAAACTTCTGGAACAAGATTGGCAACATAAAAAAGATGTTGCCATGGCGACAGCGGTCTCTGTTAACGTTTTTGTTTTTAACCCACATGCAAATAAGGACCTCGCATAAATCATATCAGTCGATCACCTTCTCTACCAAAATAACACAAGTTGTCCAATGTACGAAAATCTTGTTTTCACAAAAAAAGATATCGTACCATTTCCTCATAAATTATGTAAATGAGGCCCTCTATGCAAGATTTGTGTCTAATAGTGGCCACATTTACTTAACTTCCAAATGGTGCAAAAATGAAATCCCCGTCATTTACCACTATGGATTTATAATATTTTGTCATTGATTATGCAAATTAAGTATCAATTTGCATAATTGATATCTATCGATATTTATCTCTTTCGCAGTTACATGTCATGTGTTTGAGAGTCCTATAATAGAATGCAGCTTATTTATTAACTGTCCTCATTAATTATGCAAATCAGATATTGATTTGCAGAATTGGCATATGATTATGTAAATCACCACTTAAGCTATCTACACACCAAAAAATTATGATGATCCGTCATCCCCTTCTTGCGTTATTCTCTTTCAAAGTTTGAGTCAAAATCAGCTCCTGCAGTTCCAAAAAAAGCCGCTAGGGGGTCCAAACCTACAGGACATATTTTCCTAACAAAGAGCTATCCACCACTCAAAAATCATGACTATAGCATGTTCAGAAGACGAGATTTGAAAGGTGAAAGTTCCCCTGCAGTACCAAAGAAAGTCGCTAGGGGGCCCAAAATCCAATCATTACAAGGTCTCTCACAGACCTACCCATCTACAAAATATGAAGACAATACATCCAGGCATTCTTGAGTTATCGTCCCATGGACTTTCACATTCCTGTACAATTCCTAGAATTCTTGCAATCTGCACACAATATAGTAAAAATTTGGCTCGCCCCTGAGGCGTCGCCAAAAAAGTGGAAAACATGTTGAATCATAATGGAATTAGTATAGTATAAAGATATCCGAATTGTTGATATTTTTTGGACTCAATCATAATCTGGAAGTCAATGTCAATGCGAATAGAGTAATTACTTCAGTCGGCACGCCATGCCGGGAGTTCTATTCAGTTTTCTTTTCCTTCCGCGAGAGAAAGTAGTCCGTTCCATGCGCGCGGCCGTTGACAAAGTTCAACTGAAAGCTGACTGCTGGAACATGCAACCATTTATCCTCTCAATTTCAAGTCATTCATACCATTCAAGGTTTCTATGTAGCTTATATATAGTTTTTGAACTGATGATTTAGCTTTTTCCTTTCTACAAGAAGATTGGGAAAAGGGTGATTTTGGCGCAAATTCCCCTCGTATTTTCGCCTTGTTCCAGATTTCAAACCAACAGGAAATTTCATGCACGAGAAAGTGCTAGGTCTCTACTTTCTGTCGGTATATGGCTTGTTCTACATTTCGAGGGCATAATGGGTTCCCCCGAAATCGCGCGAGGTCACTCCCTTAACAGCGGTCATTTTGGTTACAGAATAGAACGCGTCCGTGGCGAGCGAGCGTGTTCTGCAGAGTGCACGCCCGTGACAGAAATACTGTATAGTAACATTTCTAAAGCCCCCATCTTACTGGACCTGCGGCACGTTCGCGGCGTCGCTGCGTCCTAAATTGGATTTGTGTTATCCTTCACTCTATAATTGGAATATCATGCAAAAGGTTAGAGCATAAAACACACAAAGCGTTAAAAAAAATTAGTTTTTTATTGATGAAATTCGTTTAGTTCTGTCAAATCACCCGGTCGAGGCGAGGTCACCAACGTGTGAAGCGGGTCAAGTGAGATAGGGGCTTAAGACGCTAAACACATGAACATGCCTTTTTAGTCCAGCGGCAAAGCTGAAAGAGTGTTTGAATTTGCCTTAAAGCGCCACATTTCGCATACATCTAGTTTGATATATCATGAACCAATTTAGAAGGAGCCTACTCAATGTCTGCCCATGAACAAGTGAGTCAAGTAACTAACGATGCGTGTGTATTCTTTTCAAGAAGGTGAATTTTGGATGAAGACAGCTGCATGAGTTTGCAATGCAACACACGTTAACTCCGCTAGGTGTCGATTCGGCGCTACGCGAAGAGACCATGTACATGACTATTGTAACACCGTATCCGCTCGTAGACGCGCCACCTACATGTATGTATTGATTCATACGCTTTCCCTTGACAGCTTTGGCCATTTCGTCCCCTTTTTTTTCTCTTATATGATAAACATATCGACACCAGACCAAAAAATGATAAAAGGACATACCGGCTGCATGGCAAAAAATGCGTACTCTTTGAATGTACTACAGATTGAACTGTTTGCGAACTTCATATTGACACCAAGCACCTGTTTGTAACAGCGAAAGGACGCCAAACCCCGGCCGGAAGCACATGCTAAGTACTTCACTTGTTCTATCATAAGGTAACGTTACGTTATATATATCCTGTTTCAGAAGATGGATGTCTTTGGGGAGAACGGAGAAAAAACGGGTCACAATCTTCCCCACCAACCTCTGCTTTGAGAGTACATTGTTCCAGCGTTTTTTTTCTTTTGATACCCGTATACCGCGCTGTAGAAACTAGTAGGTTGCGCCCTCTTGCAGATAATATTTGAGTAACAACGACTTCATGCCCGTTCATGACCATGACCTACACAAATGCTGAAACCACGTCATAAACGTCCTTGTAGGTTTGTAACGCAGGTTTAGCTCTGCCCTTGAGGATGGGTGTTTGCTTATGGCACCGGTACCTGAGCGGGGCTTCAACTCCTACGTGCCCCCTACTACTATCATTATCAACTTTGAACAGGAAAAGCATTTTTCTTACTTCCGATTTCCAAGGTCGAAAATTGAGATATAAACAGTGCACGACAAAAGAACCCCTTTTTGCTATAAAAGCCTGTTTTTGTTGTACACTGTTCGAAACTAGGCCACCATGCATTGAAGCCTAAAAACTGAAAGGTCAGTGACCGAAGACATGACGAAAGTCATCATCATCTGAACCACAAACAGCTCTAAATGAACCCGCGGAGGCTGGCTAAGTATTGCTGAGAGATTGTTGGAAAGATTTTAATGTGAGGATGAAGCTTTGAAGGAGTAAGTAGGCCTACATGTTTGAAGAAGTGACCTTTATGTATAAAAGCGAGGAACAGGTCGCTCAGGACTGTCGCTCGACCCTTGATTGCAGTTTGAACGCACAAAAGATGATGCTAGATATAAAGGGAAAAGGGCACATCCGCCATGACAATCCTGAAAAGAGATTTTGAGGGGAAAACTTTGCGCGGCTGGCGCCACCAATGCTACCAAGATGGTGTTTCCTTTGAAAAGTAGTCGTCTCCTGTGATCTATAATGGAACGTGTTCAAACCTGCCCACCTGCAGGCTGCTTTTCCCGTGCGTATTAATCAGACACTTTGAAGTAAAACGAACACTGCGCATCTGTAATGACGCTTTTATCGGCGCTACGTGCCGCTCGGTGGGTTTCTAACAGGTTGCTTGTTTGTAGAACTAATGAGAGTTAATCACCATAGCGACGATGTTATAACTTACTGAGCGGCGCTCGCCATCGCGATTCTGTTTGATTGTGTCACGTTGATTGGCCGTCTTTATCCAAAAATAACGTTTGAAGAGTCATTAGAACTACACGTGTTTAGCCCAATGTTTCAGCTCTATTTACTTTATTTCAGCTTGATTTGATAATGTGTCAGTTGATATTTTCGTACTCGTCTGTGCTCAACGAATTTCGTAGATATCAAGAGTCCGAAGACCCAAAATCTCCATGAAATTTGTTTTTATATAACATGTGTTTTATATAACATGTGTTTTATTTGCCCAAGTTATTTGTTGTTGCCGTTAAATCGTACAAAGCAGCTGCAAAATAAGCAAATATACAGTTGTATATCGTAAATTGTATAAAATACTTCGGGAAACGGATAGTGATGTCGTAGTATGCCAAAGAAAGTTCCAAAGTCAAAGGAGATGTGAAAGAAAAAAAAAATCTATTATTCGGCAGACCATATACATGTGTGTTTACTCTTTTGTTCAACCTTCCTGACCACGTAGATTTCATATAGTCTCTACCAGACTAACAGCGTCGGCTATAGAGAGAACATTTGCCGGGGCACTTTGGCCATGGAGGATAACATTTCCATCCGCTGTTAGGGTTGCCTATTTGATCCTCTCTCCGTAGCCGACTCCCTTCATACAATTGACTCTATTTGGCCAATTTCTACTATTTTCCTATTACTATTTTCCCAGCGACCCGCAGAGACTGGTAGAGGCTAGATTTCATAATGAAGGCAACTTTTTTTTACTCTGATGCTCGCATCAGTTTTAGGGTTCCCTAAGGATGCCATAAATATAATCAAACCAACATGGCCTTATTCTTAAACGCTATTCTGTTTTTCAGAAATAACATGTGTCTACAGGGGTCTATCCCTCTCATTGTGCACCGCTTTCCTCATGCGCTAATTCCCGCTGTACCCACATACTATCCAGTGTTTGAGAGGAGATCCGATAACTAGAGCGCGATCTCATCATGGGCCCCGTAGCTCGCCCAGTGTGGCACGCGCCTACGATACACGAGAGTAATACAAGGGAGGTTCAATTTAAAAAAAATTCCCTGCCCAACCCACAACTATTGAGGGCCACTGAAAGTCGACTTCGTGGATTTACACACACGATAAACGCCACTCCACTGAGTCGACTCTGAGTCGCATAAAACCCGTGTGTAAAACCAGCCAATGTAATGTATGATCAGCGACCACGGCGTGCTTGTAAAGCCGATGACAGCAGCACGAAATGATTATTATACCAGCTAAACAATTAATTCACATATAGAAAACGTAATCATGATATGGTAATGATAAACCTCGTAGCTTTCTGTTTATGGTTTAATATAATTCCCAGTGTCTCCTTGTTTTCCTATTTTGATAAGTAGTGCATCAAATGAACTTTGTTTCAAACACACCCTCTCTTTTCACGGAAACAGACCTGCGGAAGACTGTGATTCTGAGCAAGTCTAGTGGCTTTGCCACGAACTAATGTTGCTATCGTCGTTACTTTCGCCAAGAATGTGATGTTTTTGGTGCCTTCCATCCGTCCGTCCATTCATCCGTCCATTCATCCGTCCATTTATCCATCCGTCCGTCCGTCCGTCCGCCACCGTAGTGAAATACCAATTCTTGTCGGATCGCAGTGTTAATGATCCTCCCCTTCCTACCCTACCCTACCCTACCCTACCCTACCCTACCCTACCCTACCCTACCCTACCCTACCCTACCCTACCCTACCCTACCCTACCCTACCCTACCGTACCGTACCGTACCCTACCCTACCCTACCCTACCCTACCCTACCCTACCCTACCCTAATACTAGTAACCTATCCCAGATGTCCCCATTCCCCATTTATTTGTCTTCATTACATCTTGGCGGTTGGATGTGTTCGTAATGGTGTCGCGACTATCCTACACTTGTGTTGTAATATCTGTGAGTAGACAAGAAATCGAGTTATCTTCGGAACGTCTGGAGAAGATAACGTGTGATAAGCATGAAAGATGGTTAACAAAAACACCGCAAGTGATCATTAAGTTTCTATTGAACACACAGAACATGTATAACAAACAATACGTCGTTCATTATTATTGTATTTCAGGAATTATTTGTTCAGAGGACGCCGACAGAAACATTGAATGATAGAAAGAACTATATTCTGATAAACTTGTGCATTTTGTTCCCACGTCCCCCCCCCCCCTATTTAGTCAGCACGGCATGACTAATGAGAATAAGTTCTGAACGTAACACAAATTGATCTAGGTCCATTATATCTCCGTTGTAAACTAGATTGTATTATACATCATTAGAAAGCCTATTTATCATCATTTTACAATCCGTGGTTTTCCATTTGTAATGATTGTACACTTAAGAGCCAAGCGCCAGGCTTGATAATGTGGGTGGTTTGCCAAAAAAGGGCCGCACCAAAACTGCCCTTAATTCTAACACAGAATTTGAAGTTGGCAGGCGAATTTTGGCAATTTTTTTGTCGACTCATCCACAAAAGCCACGAGTGCAATGACCTTTGCATATGCCGTTTGCAAAAGAAGTAAGTTTTCCAATATATATTCACAGCATGGTAACAACGCACATATCAATCTCTTACATTTTCTTTTGTAGTCGAAAATTGATGCGCGCGTGGATACTGATCATGAAATCAAGCTAGTCAGTGTGGCCTAATAGAAAACAAGTTAGACAATGAAAAACTATTGCCATGGCGACGGTATTGATCGACATCTTTTGTTTTCGCCAGGAAAGTTATGTTTTCGGGTCGTATATTTATCCGTGGACTCCATAACTTGAGTTATGTTGTGGATGGATCTTGATGATATTTTGTATGTTGGTAGGGGTTGGTTAACGAAATTAAATATTAGATGAGAGGGCTTCTAGCGGATGTGTATTGTATTGCTGTTGAACTTCTGGTTTTGATATCTCGTGTTCTGGACAAGCTATGGTCACGATGTTTAGTTGGCAGACAGATCTTGTGGCCGTGGGACAAGTAAGACTCAATATAGACATGACAGAATACGGCTTGTTTCCATGGTTGAGTTCAGATTTGTTTTCCGTGTTACATAAAGTATTGCACATTGTACGTGCCCGGTTTTAATACCAGAACTTTTCCTTCCATTAAGTGGAATTTTGTGGAATTGAAAAATGGTACCACGCAAGCCGAGCGGAAAGCATCAGGTGTGACTTAACAAATGCTTCATGAAATATAAGCACAGCATTAGCCTTTAAACTACATGTGTACTTAAATATGATTTAACACTCTAAAAGGATGAATTCCATTGACGCAACTCACCATGTAGATTACCCAGCTATTTGTAGCAGATGTCCGGGTCATGCGAAGCATAGAACTTATGCCAATATCAGAGAGACCCCGGTTCAACTACTTTTGGGTAAACAACATGAAAAATCAGATCAAAATTCGTGAATAATTTCATCAGGTTGGCGAATGACTGAATAGCAAGGTTATTTTATTCACAACTAAGTATTCGAAACGTCGGCTCTTGTAAAATACTTCGTTGTGAATAAAAGAACCTTGCTATTCAGATCAAAATTATAAACAAAATTTTCGTCGGTAATCCATTTTTTCTCTGACTTCTTTCTTGCAGCGTTTTTTTCTAACATCCTGTTTTTGCAAGCGTGTATCATTTCGAGTGTTCTGTTTATGTTATATCACCGCGGGGCGACCAGCCAATATCTTTGGTTCCCATAGCTACAGTGTCAAGCATACGTGTGAAGCGATATATAGCACGTTTGCTTATGAATAGATATCCACTTCACGGAATCTTTCCCCGCCGACATGTTTTATCGACCCCGAATCCCTTTACAGTTTGTACATTTAGTGTGGTAACATATGTTGCTCTTTTCTGTAGCCCAAGTACCGAGAACGTCAACGTGATTAAATTTGGTATTTCAGATGAGCGCAGGGACTGATCGAGCGGCAGTTTTGCTACATTGTTTTGGAGACGTAAGACGGCACGTGTACGGCTGCTATCATGCGCGTGTAGTAGCTGAAGCGATACTAGTCCATCTGATATTCTGTACCCTATTATTGCACTTCATCCAAAATACCGTATAGCTGAATTTTTCTCATCGTCAATGTGTACGTACGTAAATAATAATAAAAGTTTATTGCAAGTTCTTGCCCGTAGGTTAATTGCAAGTACATGTAACATGAAAACGATTGACAGACAATGAGGAACAGTATAGCATGTGACTACTCTAGTCTAACTACCGACACAAAATTCCACTTACTGGGGTCAGCTTCTTTTTCTGAGAAAGTGGAAGACGAACGATCCCACCTTTTCTGTAATGGGAGGGTTTTGTGATGCATATGTTAAGGGGAGAGAGTCAAGTTTTCTTTTTGTCTGTGAAAGTGGGGAAATTAGGATGGAATTTGGTGGCCTCTTTAAACAGATCCTTCTATCGTGATCGTAGAAGAGGCTGTTTGAAATGAAATGACATGTTTTTTCATGGATTGCTATACAGTAAAGAGGTGGTCCTTGAAATTTGACTGACTAGGAATTAAAATATTATTCATTGAGTGCTGGCTATGCATTTTACTTATTATACAGACTAACAGAACGACTGTCCTTGGATGAACCTAACATTTATTGTAGTTCCGGTTCTAACCCTGCTGAAAAGATTTCCATATCCTGTAGGAGAAAAGTGTCCATGGTTTATGTATGCTATTGAATACACATAAGAGCATTCGCAGAAAAACTGACACTAGATTGTCTGACAGACACTACGACGTTCGGCAGAGGGATCAGTACTGCTGCAAATGGTAAGATATGTTCACTTCGTAGTAATTCTTTTATTGTTCTCTCTGCTTACGTAAAGAAATTTACTATAAAGTGCAGAGTTGCGCTACAATCTGAGTACGGTTCAGTACATGATATGAATCACCGGTGTGAACTATGGATTTCTTTCTCCTTATAGATATATCCTTTATTTGAGGAAAATTTTAAGTAGATCGAGGCATCGGGGAAAGCAGGCGAAAGAAACCACGATGGATTGTGTATTGTGGTACTGACAAAAGACAGGAAGGGCCTAGGAAACTATTGCCTAATCATTTACGTCAGTGGCCCGTTAGCATTACAGGGCACAGATGGTTGACAAAGGCACTTGTCCTTGGGGCAAGTATAGTCCACAGATTTCGTGCGTATAATATAACTTAGAGAAGGATTTCTTTCTGAGAATTACAGGGCACAGGGCACAAAGGCACTTGTCCTTGGGGCAAGTATAGTCCACAGATTTCCTGTGTATCATATAACTTAGAAAAGGATTTCTTTCTGAGAAACGGTAAGGTCAATATCAAACAAAATGGCGGGCCAGTAGCAGGTCGTTACCCACTGAAATTCGCGCATGCGCTCTGCGGTCAATAAGCTTCCATCTCCAGAGCAAACTAGACTGGAGGCGGAAAAGGCGAACAGGTTCGTACACGTAATATCATACGATGTCTGATTTAGAATTGAAATGATTGCCTGTCTTGAAATATTTACATGTACGTCAAGTTATGATTTAAACAGGTATAACGAACATTAACCGTATTATGGGTGTCAAAAATAACGCAATCGTGAGGTGGCAAAAGAAGGAGTGTGATGTTGTTGGATCATTTGCTTGTAGACTTTGGTAGTTTTGGTGGATGGTTTTCCTAGGTGCAATTGTAAGTATATCCAAATGATTGGATACATGTAATGTGATTGTCATGCCTTTTCGCATGGGTGCCTATGTTGACACTTATAATTGACCTTGATATATATATATCACCTAAGTCCTAAAGCTAAAAGATAAGTTAAAATCCGAGCACGTGTTCGACAATCTAATGCAAACGATGAATTAAGGACTACAGAATTTTCAACTGTTTCTGTTTTAGATGTATCCTACATCCATTTGATATATTCTTAATACGGTTCTAAGTAATGTCCATATATATGTCCATATATACATATATATATTCCAATGTTGTCCGCAGTTTGTGTGCATTTTTTTTCAATGCGCGAAGAATGGTTTCTGATTGGAAAAAGTGGGATCCAACATAACAATGCCCTCTGATTGAAGCACTCTGGCTGTACGTGATGAGTACCTCTGTAGTTTTTCTTCTGATTAAGATGCAGACAAAGTGAAGCAAAGCTCTAAATCCCCGAGTATAGAGTTTCTTTGTTTTTCTAGGTCATATCATTAAATACAAAGTAGCCAATCATTCAGTGTAATCTGTAAAGTGTGCAATCTGCAATCTTAGTAAAGTATCCCATAATTCAGTACAATCTGCATTGTAGATATAATCATGGATAAAGAGCACTTATTCGGAAAATAATGGTTTTGAATGCATTAAAAAACCATTATCTTCTGAATATGGTCATATATTTCCGGCTTTCAAAGGAAAAATCTAGGTTGCAATCTGTGAGTCTTCTCCAGACAGTAGTCGTAGCCCTTAGTCTCATCATTTGTATTTTAACTGGTTACGTGTACGATTCTTGACCTATTTTCGGCGAGTGAAACATGACTGAATACCGACCATCACTCTACGATTGCATGATGGTAAAGATCCGTTTATCAACTTGGCAAATAACGATAAAATAAATCTATTCTGGGAGCAAAATCTTACACTTCAGAAAATACTTTACTGGGCAATGTATCACTCTGGCGTCTATCAGTTGGTGTTTTAAACATTGCACATCACTTTCCACCATCAAGAAGACTGACATTTTTTATATCCCTGGAAAATTCCTTCCTGACAAGCTCGCAACATTTTTCTCTCTCGCCACAAGTAATATGCATTTCCGAACAAAATCTTCTTGCCAGTTCAGCACTTAAGTGGATGATAGCATAGATCCCAGCACTCAGGCAAAGTCCATGAATCACACTGCTGCTTAAGTGTTTCTTTCAAGCGAGTCGGCTTGAAAATTCAGAATGGGAGACCGTGGCAGTCGGAAAGCCGTTCTGTTATCAATAGAAGTAACTCAACGAGATGATACTCTAAGGTTTCATTCACATATCATCTAATAGTACTTACTAGCAATACATAATTGGTGATGGACTGCTTAACTGCATCTAAATGTGGCTTTTGGAGTATCTCAGCTGCATGTAGTCTTAAGACTCATTGACCCGTAGTAATGTTTGTTCTGAGGATCTAGAAGAGCAGTGTGAGTGACTTCTCAAAGGGTTGAAGAGTCATTTCCTTAATCTACAGTCATTGCATGTGATTCAAATGTACGGCGTAGACAGACCTGTACAAGTGGCTGAATGTAGATAATATACAGGCCAGTGGCGTCGCCTTACACAAAAAATTGATTTGAAAATTCTATTATACAGATTCTGAAGGTTGTTGCCAGAGAGAAATGGGAACGACTTTGGTTTATCGAACTCTAGAGTTTCCTTAGTGACACTAACCTTTCTGTATGCAATCTATCTACTTCACAATGGTCAGAATGGGTGTGCTTACATGCTTACGAGCCACAGAAATGTTCCACTGGAGGCAGATTATGAATGGAGGATGACATTGAGATCGCATTGGCAAATTATCCTGCAACCTACGCGTGCAATCTGCTGTTGTGTTGAATTCCAGACTGCAGGGGAATGTTGTCATTTGCCGTCCTACTCACGTTCGTGTCATGACTTGCCAGATCAACTTAATGATTCGACTGTGAAGTTATTCGCCGATGGCTGTCTGTTATATATAGAACTGACCACACATCATGATTCACAACTTCTGCAAGAAGACCTGAACGCACCCGAGGTCCGTCTTATGGCTGTGAAAATGACCTTACTTAATTCCTGAACAAAATTATAAATGTTTACAGCGTCCACATTTCAAGTCCGTCAGAGAGACGGTACGAGGGTAACACTGACATATGTAAGATATTTTCACTATTCCCCAAATAGACAGAAAGTACACGTTTGAGGCAACGGAAGTGTTCATGTGAACTTCAATATAATTTGAGTACGTAGATTTTAATACTTAATATGATTCCTACAGCTTGATAGAGGTAATGATCGGAATGGGAAAAACACCCAGGCTTATCATTGTTTCACGAGATGAATGTGAAAATTATCTGAATGCTTCAGAAGGTTAGATATCATGTACATGCTGATGAAGATATGGGGAACTGTAAATGCGAACTTACAGGCTTTCTACATGTCATCATATTCTGCAATTCTTGTTCTCAATTCACTAATGCAGCTGCTAGTATACATAAAATGTAAACCGGTTCTATAGCCCCATCTCTCTAAAGCACTAGTATACAGTCAAACCTGTCTATAGCGGTCGGTCAAGGGACTGAGCCAATTTGACCACTATGACTAATCTCCAAGCAGATCTATCGGTGGCAAGGCAGTATCAAAACGGCCAACCTGTACCTAAAGTCTCCGGTGGCTTTTGATACAGGTTGGCCGTTTTGATACTGCCTTGCCACCGATAGATCTGCTTGGAGATTGCACAATGGCCAGGCGACCACTGCAGGGAAATGGTCGATTCAGTCACAAGCAATAAATGACACAAGGCTTTAATTACCTGTACGCTATTGTTCATTTTTAAATTTCACAAGACCTTCATCCGAGCTGGAGAAGGTGAATTTGTCAGTCCAGCATGTTCCGAAAAACAATTACGAACAGAGACTTGGGGAGCGAGTGGGTACATAATGGGAGCAGTAGGCCTAGTCATGCCTCGTGAGATGAAATTAGAAAATAACCCTTTCGAACTCTAGTAGAGTCTGGCCGCTAATGACTGGATGCGGTGTCTTTTCGGGTAAGTCCCCCACCCCCACACACCTCCGCACATTATCATTGACCTTATCTCCAAACAAATCCTACGGTGGCAGGGGACGGTATCCATTAGCCAGACAATATCCATTCCCCCCCCCCCCCCAGCAAATCCTACGGTACGGAGGCCAATGGATATTGTTTGGCCAATGGATACTGTCCCCTGCCACCGTAGGATCTGCTTGGAGATGAGGTCAATGATGATATACGGAAGTGTTCAGAAACTGCGCGCGTGTGTGTGTGTGGGGGGGGGGGGGGCTTTATTCATTAATGTATCTATCATGTTTCTCCAACCAAGAAGGTATGGTGGAACAGCTAGGCTAATGTAACCTTTTCAAGGCCGCCATACAGAATTACACAATGGCGGCGTCGCTGCGTCCTAAACTGGATTTGTGTTACCCTTGACTTTATAATGGGAATATCATTCAAAACGTACAAGTATGACCAAAAAGACAACAAAACACACAAAGATTAAAAAGATTCGTAGATTAAATCCGTTGAGTGCTTTGTCAATTCGATCGGTCGCAGCGACGCCACCAGGCTTTATCGGTATAGCTCACATTTAGGAGTACAACTAAAAACTATATATAAAAAGCCATTATCAACGCCCACCATGGCCAGATTTGAAACCATTGCCTCACTTTTCTTGCAAGTGACGTCCTTTTGAACATCATTAAGTGAGAGGTTTCCATTGGGAAAATATTTACAATTGAGCTGCTTAATGAATGACAGCCACACGAAAACAAAGGAGTAAAAAAGTACGTATGATTGAGTTCCTTAATAATAGACAATGACATACTTCCGATTTGAACACAAGGGAGTTGTCACAACATAGTTTACGAAGATTTTCTAGGCATAAGGAGCTACAGAAACACACACACATTTACACACACGGTAATTTGTTATCATCATTTTTTGTAGAAAATTAGGGGGGAAATTGGAGGAAATGCGGTTGCATATGATTAGTACCGTAAGTGCATTTTTTGCATGAATTATGATAATGAGCAGGAATCATTCACATTTAAACATTTCAAAATGTTCCTCCCACATTGACGAAGCAATGTATGTGCAACGACCACCTTAAAGAGGTATCTGTATCTTTATAGCTGGTATAACTGCCATTCGGCGTAACACACCAGCTTCGCAGGAACACAGCGCGGTAGCAGCTGGTTATATTACACTGAACGGCCTGTAAAAAGAAGGCAAAAAGAAGACATTATTAAACAAAACAAATTTTTGGCATTTTAATTTTTCGTGTATGAGGCCAAGGGTTAAAAGGGCATGCCACTGTCTCCTTAAACCTTCATCTCTGATACCGTTATTCATAAATCGTACAGACGTTTTACTTCAGTGATTTTACTTTATACTAACCGGTACGTACTGCCCTTCAATGTCAATTGAGTATCACAATCCTCCCAGCTCATCACTAACCAGAGACCCGTGCACGTGGGTCTAATCTGTTACTACTTTTTCTCATCAGGACGTGTGAGCCAAGGGATAATGGTTCTTTTGCAACATTTAATTACGTCAACACGTAATTACTGTGACGTGTATGAATATTTGTTCCATGGTAGCGTTAGATAGAGCGCAAGGTCTTTCTAGAATTACATGACCATGACTAGCGCAATGGAACTGATCACTGATCACTGATCAATTGAAACCGTATTTCTTTTAAAGTTTTGCCATTTTGCCTTTCAGAGACTGCAATTTTTCGGAAAATCCGACTTTATTTAAAGCGGGATACACCAATGGACTGTTTTGTATTGATGAAATTATGAAATCACTTTTTTTTAACGTCTTTCAAATTTAAGGTGGCCTTGGTGGTATTCTTGTGACACCCGAATTAGTTAGGCTATAGAGAAACGCAATATCTAAATCAATGCTGCTCATATATCTCTACATGGCCTTAGTATTGTACAGAGGGGGGAACACATAGTGATCAGGCCTGATAGCTTTCAGATAGCTTTGTAACGTTCCATTTTTTTCCATCACAGATATTGATTACGCTTATTAGGTTAGTGAAACATACCATCTCTGTATCTAAAATAACCTGCTGGGTATAGTTTATATAACCTATTACGTAAAATCTATTTGTATTTAAATAATAAATTTATTGCAAGTTCATGCCCGAATGTAATTGTAACTGATTTTTTTAATTGTATATTGTCCAGTTACCAGGGTTAGCCCTTTATAATAGCATCCGGATTGTCGGGTAACCCTACATGTAGCTGTATGTCTTTTATACAGCCTAAGCAATATCCTAATTGCAATTCCATTAATGAACGGCCAGCCTTGTAATCATTATTAACTCAGGAGTGTAATATAATTTCTCCAAGAAATAATCATTTTCGAATTTTAATCAAATCTAGAGATTTTTAAAGGACAACATTAAAGAACTATGGAGTATGTGCTGCGCTAAAACATCCTACTTACCCATGCATGGTCACACCTAGCTGCGTCTGCATGTAATGCCTCAATATCTGACTCAACTCCTGGGACATCACTTTGTGTAGCACTTAATGACGTTGTTTTAACTCATTTACGTTTAAATTAATTCCTCACCATTTATGTTTGCTATTGCGATATGCATGTAGCACCATTACAATGGTTTGTGGTATGATATTATAATGTGTTCCGTGATATTCTTCGGTCCCATTTCCAGTCCGGGGCCCGGCCGGGCTGTTCGCGAAAACGAAAAATACAAAAAATGCATATCAAAAAAATACACAATATATGGGTAAGAGTAATCGCTTTACGTTTTGTGTCTTTTGTTGTCTTTCATATAATATTTTCCGTTCCCACAAGCTGCCCGGCCGGGCCCCGGATTGGAAATGGGACCTAAGCAATAATGTTGTGTGTCGATATGTAAACAGACATGACAATTCAGCTGAAAGGTTTCAACTAGGCTGGTTTAGAGAAATAAACAATAATACACAATAAACATAAATCAAATCAAATAACATATGACATGCTTGTGTAGCTGGTAAAAGCTGTTTTCTCCAATTTTGGCCATACGTGTTAGCTATTTACGTCCGCTATTCCGCACATTGGTCTTTCGTCATGATCAGGTGATTTATGACGCGTGGGTGTTAAGGTGCTCATTAAGAATTAATGCTCCAGTTGTGCTATATAGGCTAGCTATCCGCATGGTCATTATTTCTGCCTGTCACCTTTCCTAGGTGTAATAGAGAGACAAAGATGGACAACTTCACGGAAGATTTCATCGGCAACGCCAGCGCCGGCAACCAGACCGGCTACGGGCTCGGCGCGGTGGCGTACGTCATGCCGACCGTCTGCGGAGTCATCCTGCTGATCGGTGGCGTCGGCAACTCGCTGGTTATCTACATCGTGGCCCGCTTCAGCGAGATGAAAACCGTCACCAACTACTACATCGTCAACCTGGCCGTGACCGACCTGGCCTTCCTGGTCTGCTGCATCCCCTTCACGACCATCAACTACCTGACGTACGGCTGGATCTTCGGCTCCACCATGTGCACCTTCGTCTTCTACATGATGCAGGTCAGAAATTTGTTGCTTTTTGAGTCAATCCCAATAATGACGGCACTGGATCTTCAAGAATGGCCAGTAAAATTTTGTCTCCTCTTTATGTTTTGTACTTTTTCAACATTCAATTTTTTAGATCTTACATTTACTTCAATTCACTACAAAACAAGGCTTATTGAGAGCTACTATTTTGGGTTACGCTAACTGGATTGTGATAACAGAGGTTTGTTCATCCTTGACATGAAAAGCTTTCGGTTGTACCCATAAGGGAAGGAGTCACGAACAAGCTTGTTCCATAAAGATATTGTTCCAGGGAAGATTAGGGAAGAACTGATTATTGCTCGAAGATACAAGACACGAGGACATTCATTGATATTAGAAACATTGGCAAAGTTTTTTGCAAGATCCGATGTCACAAGATTGGGATAGATGAGATGTCTGGTTTTATTCATTAGTTTTTTCTTTCCATAGACTTAAATTTGGGCGCGGTCGTAAGAAACTATATGAAATGTCAACAATCTCTTAGCATCCAGTCGTTTTTTAAATGGCAAAGACAAACCACGGTTAGCTACTCCCCGCAAGAGGCACTTAACCGCTCCTAGCGTACGACCGCACCAGTCAGAATCTAGGGCTGTGCACGTCCGCCCAAGCGCGCGGCTGCCGAACTTTACCTGCTCATTGCTTCAGTTACAAACAAGCTTTCATCAGTTTGACGCTTGTGATCAGTTGGGTCGGCTCAATGGGAATTTCCCAGCGCTATAAGCATACAGTCGTTTACTTTTTTGGGTACTAGGTACTCCCACTCGGAGTGATACATATACATGAATGAGACCTTCGGGTTTACGTACACGTATGGTTTAATTCGGTCTGTTCACTGTTGGCACATCGTGGACATTTTGAGGTTCAAACGAAATGTAAGACTTGCACCGTTGTCCCTTTGCCTGGAGCTTAAGTAACCGTCATTGACCCCGATACGTGCTGTCTACATGCACCTTATGAATAACCAAGACTGCTGGGAAAAATCTAGGTCGGGACCATGACATTTTCTAGAGAGTTTTTTTGTAATCTCCTCCAGTTGTTGATCGATACTTTACGCCTGCCCAAGGTCTTGAAACATAGAGCGGCTTTCCTTAAAAGGTATAGCTTACAGACACTTACTACATAGAGTATGAAATTGTTCTGAAAGGGCCTTAAAAGCCTCCTACTTCACAATCTGGTTTCAGGCAGATCGACTTTTAGTGCTGTAACATTTCAAACGAGCCGAAGTATGAAAAAGTACGAAAGCTTAAATCAGCAAGACGTCCAGGAAGCTTTACTTAACCGAATTGAAACATTAGCAAGAATGTCAATGTATATATATTCTAGTCTAAATCTCACTATCACCTGAAAACACCAGTGACCATATGCATTAAGGTGATTTTCGTATAGAGTACCTTCTATCTTTCCTATCATACTGTTAAGCCTTAGACAAGTCAGTTCTTATCTTCAGTAACCTTTGAATATACGACTGGTAAAACGTGATAACGAAGGTCTCTGTTTCTTTGCATTCGTGGCTTAAGGCTTGGAAACCAATTTTGGTTCCGCTTTTCAAACTGAGTTATGTAAAATGCTACTTCCAGCTGTGCAAAACGAAGAATATAGATATGAAAAGGTCACTACAATGCGTTATGCAAGCTACACACCAAGACTCAAGATCAATTACGTACACAGTTATCACAGTTTTCTTAAATCCATTAATAGAGTGCAGCCTGCATCTTCAATTCAGACTTTTCAAGTCGGTCATTCAATAGGAAGATATACCCAACACAAAAACGAAGCGCTTCCTCACTCATATGAGAAAGCATATAGATTTGAGATTATTAAGTGAGTGAGTGAGTGAGTGAGTGAGTGAGTGAGTGGGGGTGTGAGTGAGTTAGTGGGGGTGTGAGTGAGTGAGTGAGTGAGTAAGTGGAGGTGTGAGTGAGTGAGTGAGTGAGGGAGTGAGTGAGTAAGTGGGGGTTTGCGTGAGTGAGTGAGTGAGTGAGTGAGTGGGGGTGTGAGTGAGTGAGTGAGTGCGTAAGTGGGGGTGTGAGTGGGTGAGTGAGTGAGTAAGTGGGGCTGTGAGTGAGTTAGTGAGTGAGTGAGTGAGTGAGTGAGTGAGTGAGTGAGAGTGAGTGAGTGAGTGAGTGAGTTAGTGAGTGAGTGAGTGAGTGAGAGTGAGTGAGTGAGTGAGTGAGAGTGAGTGAGTGAGTGAGTTAGTGAGTGAGTGAGTGAGTGAGTGAGAGTGAGTGAGTGAGTGAGTGAGAGTGAGTGAGTGAGTGAGTGAGTGAGTGAGTGAGTGAGTGAGAGTGAGTGAGTGCATGTCGTGCTCCATGCATGGATCCGAAACATTTGTTATGTGTAAAGGCACCTTTCCAGCACCTGTTGATCACTGTATTCAGCAACGTTCCAAAAGTGACTTTTAGCGATATGATAGTAATTACTAGCCTGCAGCTGATTGAATCCCGCTTTGGTTGCCCGCCCAACATCCTACGCCACGGGGAGGGGCCATGAAAGGCCGGGCAGTTTGCATTACACAGACTCACTAATTACTAGCGGACCCCTGTGACCCAACGTTAATTTTGGAGCAAAATGATAACTTCGCGCAAAATCACTTACTTTCCTTTCAATTTATCAAGCTTTTGTAAGCCCAATTATGAATAAGTGGGAATTGTCTTAAGGTAACTAACGTGACAAGAAGTCAAAGACTGAATCATATGATAAAGTAAATTTAGATCTAGAAAAGCATTCGAAAATGCCTATTACGTAAGAGTCATATGATAAATGTAAGATTTTATAAGACGTAAAATAAAAGACTAATCATTTGATAAAATAAATGTAAATCTAGAAAAGCATCCGAACATGCCTGTTACATAAGAGTCGCTTAGCTTATATGCTACACTGGGTCGAGTAGAAGACGATTACTTTTAGTCCGGTGATAAAAGCTTCTCCCCGTCGCATGGCAATTAAATGAAGTTTCCTAATTCTTCATTCTGACTGAACACTATCAGTCAAAGAAGTGATTCCTTCTGTAGTACATATTTCAGATCAAAAAGCTTGGCGTACGCTTGGCACGCGAGCCGGCAATTTCACGGCAGATGTGCGAGCGTTGATTGAAGCATTTGGACCTTTGTAAATCCCAGGATTTTTAACTTAAGAAATACAAGAGTGATCGATCTCATTACCGGTTTACGGATGTTGGAAGCAGGTCAAAGCTAACAAGGCTGGACTCATTACCAAATAAGATCTTTGAATTTTATAATTGGCAGCTTGGTTGTGAAAATGAAGGTCTTCTTCACCATTCTTTAACTAACTAGCCGCCGGCTAGCGGATGTTTGGAGCGGGTCAAAACTAACAAAGCTGGACTCCAGGATATCTCATTACCAAATAAGGTCTTTGAATTTTAGCAGCTTGGTTGTGAAATTGGAGGCCTTCTTCACCATTCTTAAACTAACTAGCTGCCGGCTAGCGGATGTTGTCCCTTTGCCTGGAGCTTTTATCTTTATTCTGTTCATGTGGTTGTTTCTCTTATTACTATTATTAAAGTAGTTTAGCTTTAATTTTGCACTTTTTCTGCAGCACCGCCACCACCACCGGCCGCTTTAGGCGTGCAGCCTAGCAAAGCTAACAAAGCTTGACTCCAGGATATCTCATTACCAAATTAGGTCTTTGAATTTAATAATTAGCAGCTTTGTTGTGAAAATGGAGTCCTTCTTCATAATTCTTTAACTAACTAGCCGCCGGCTAGCGGATGTTTGGAGCGGGTCAAAACCAACAAAGCTTGACTCCAGGATATCTCATTACCAAATAAGGTCTTTGAATTTTATAATTAGCAGCTTGGTTGTGAAAATGGAGGCTTTCTTCACAATTCTTTAAACCGCCGGCTAGCGGATGTTGGGGGCGGGTCAAAACTAACAAGGCTAGACTCTAGGCTATCTCATTAACAAATAATATCTTTGAAATTTAGCAGTTTTTTTCTAAAATGGATGCCTTTTTCACCCTTCTAAGCAGTTTAGCTACATTTAGTTACATTAACCTTAGATTCGTAAAACCAGTAATATAAAATGTTATTACACCCATTAACACTCTTAAACAGGACCATTTTCTCTGTTTTTCATGCATTTGAATACAGTTTTCTTGGCAGCACCTAGTGTCATTCAACTGTCATTCAGTGTCTTCATCTTGCATTCCTTTAAACATATGAATAACATTATTGGAAGCACTTTTGGCAGACTGAGTCGAGTATTGGTTGTATAAATGGTTGAAGCAGCGTATCACAACGTTACATTTTGAGATGCTCCATCGTTTTAACAAAAACATGTATTTTAACATATCTTCTATGATTGGATACACAGGTAACAGTGCAATCCACGTGCATCACCCTTGCAGTGCTGAGTATTGACCGCTACTGCGCCATTGTTCACCCGCTCCGCTCCATCAACTTCCGGACGCCCAAGGTAGCCGCCATTACCAGCGGATGCACATGGATCGGTACGGCAGATTTGTTTTCTTTTTTTGGTCTCCTCAATACTTCAATGGTGTACTGAGCCAAATGAACAACACTTACATCCTATCAATAATAAGTTTATTGCACATTCATGCCCGAAGGCTAAATGCAAGTATACAAGGAAAGGAGATAATGATAATGATAAGGTATAGTATAGTATAGTATACAATAATGAAATAAACAATGCAAGTCGTCAACTTACACTAATCTGAAGATTTGTTGTTGGGTTTGATTTCTTTTCTCTATGCAGTGAACGCTGAAGAGTGATATTGAAGCTTAATTAATGAAGGTTAGAAATCCAGGTATATACTCTTAATTCAGAGATAGTCAAATTTTAGAAACAGCCCACTGACTTTCATCAGTTGGCGGTGAATCAGTCTAGACGTCTAACTGTGAAGGCAAGAGCATATACTTTCTCATCCAATCAAGTAGTACGTTAGTGTCATATATGAATGAGTCTCTGAACTGATATGAAAAAGATTAATCAAGTAGCTGATTGCTCATGGCAATAATCACTCTGTCACTGACGTCATTGTCTGCCTTTGTATAGATGTGAGTGATAACACTGGTGACTTTGGAACATTTGATTGAGCAGATATTGCTTTGAAACGTGTGACTCGGCTTCAGTGACATTATTTACATTCTAATATTTGCTTGAAGCTTGGATTGTCGAATTCAATCGAGCACCCTTGGTAAATATATTGCGTCCTAATGCTCATTGATAGAAACTATTCCATTTATTCGCCTTCCCAAACTTGCTTCTCTGAGATATGATGTTTATGTCACTGGTATCAATGATCACTATGTACAGTAGTAGGAAACGTAATGAAGTACTTTTGAAACAAAGTCAACTACCTAAACTAAAATTGATTGGTTTGCGTTGTCTTTACCTTCTCCTGTTAGGTTCCTTCCTACTTGCTATGCCTCTGGGTTTGAACCTTCAGCTCGAAGAGGTCGACAACTTCGGCCCTCAGGAGATCTGCCGAGAGAACTGGCCCACTCCGTCTGCACAGAGAAGCTACATGCTGTACACCTTCCTCATCACCTACGTCATCCCCCTGGTCTTCTGCACCTTCAGCTGTTCCCTCATCGTCCGCAGCATCCTCAACCGCTTCAGCATGAGCCACGCCCAGAAGGCGGACGTCCACGCCAAGCAGGCCCGCCGCACATCCTCCATGGTGGTGGGTGTGGTGGTTCTCTTCGCCGTCTGCTGGCTGCCAAATCATGTCATTAACATGTGGGCTGTGTTTAAAGCACAATCAGATATGCAGAATATTTCAGAAGCAACCGCCTGGCTGAAAACCGTTGCACTGATTCTCTGCTATTCAAATTCTGCGGTAAACCCTTTTGTGTATACCCTGCTAGGGGAAAACTACCGCCGATGTATTAAGCTATCCTTCCCATGCTTCTTCCAACAGCCATACCCCGATCAGAGTGCATCTGTGAAAAGATCGCATGCTTCTTCTGCAGCTAGACTAGCCCAGTCACAGGCCAGACGGTCGCGCGGAAAATCGATAACGTCGACCGCAAGGCCAGTTGTTGTCACATTCAATGCCAAAGACACATCTACCAAAGCAGTAACGATGCGATGCTACGATCCAGATGAACAGATATGAATGTCACCATTTGCAGACATTGCGATGATAACCAATAACAATTAAATTTGCTGCATTTACCACGAAAAAGATAATCGTTATTGGCAGATACATTTGAATTAAAGATAATGGCCTTTTCATATGAATATGAATACAACATATTCGCCAAGAAATCAATTTTACTGAATATGAATACAACATATTCGCCAAGAAATCAATTTTGCTGAATATGAATACAACATATTCGCCAAAAAATCTATTTTCCTCTTCTTCGCACCGTTTAAAGGAAAAAAAGGCTGCCTTGGAGTGAAATAGTTTTATATGGCGGTTGACTAATGCCATCTCTATGATCATAAACATAATGGATTCAAAGCATGAATAGCCAACTGACATAAAATCCTGACAAGGATTGTAAGAGTGCGCAAAAATTGTCTTTGTTGGGCAGTCATATGCATTCAGTTTAATTTATTTATCTATGAATCTTTAGGGTAGTCCCTTCAGTTAACTAAGTAACTGATTTCCAAGGGAGCCCCTGCAAGTCATCATAGTCATGAAAATGTCATCCTCGCTACAGTTGAATCTGGACACAGTTTACCACGATGCGCAGGTTTGAAGGAAAGACAAAAAGACAGAAAAAGAAACGACTTTTTCTATCAGGAAGAAATGAGGCTGCTTTGCTGTCGATATACTATGTAAATACATGTAAATAAGCAAGTCTTTTACTTTTGAATGATGTGCAGTAGATGTAATCAGTACCACTTGAAATTAAAGATCATTATTCTCTTAAGGCTGATCCAAGGGTTTACTTAATCAGGAAGTGGCAAATATAAGATCATACTAGGCACAACAGCATGAAGGTCATATTCATACAATCTCAGGCCTTTTTCATTCACACTTGCTTCTGAAGCGTTGTACATATATATATCAGTTGAGAGTTTTCATAGATGTTTTTGACGTTGAGTTGCTTTTTACTTAGCAGGATTTGATGTGACATCTTCTTCGAACCTGTGTTCAGAACTTCCCAAGTATCCTAATAATAATTAGATGTCTTTGTTTAAGATATATGTCTAGATTGCAGATGTTTGAGTTTATTTCTTCACTTGTAAAAAATGAATGTAAATAAGTGATACGATGTTTGTACATGTAGCACCACATGTTATCATTTGTATCAGTATCCTTGTAAACTCTATGGAAAAGGTAGAGTAGTCCGAAGATCTATCACATTCACATGCCCTGTTATACTTATTGTGCGAGCTAATATGTGATACAATGACATGGATCAAAATGGCATTTGCTGACACAGGCGGACGGACAAAAGTATGGTATATAGTAATGGCATTCGGCATATAAAACTAGCCAGATTTGTTGTGCAGTAGAATAACTCGTGTACAAGTTTGGATATGATCCGTTCTAGTTTGTCTTTTTGTAACATTGAAAGGGGTTTTCAATCTTACGTGACGTACGGTTTTTGTCATGTAGTCTGTAATTCGTTTTAATCATTTGAATAAAGTTGGAAAATCCACTTTTGTGATGTTTGCCGTCAATGTGTGGTCATTCACTATGGGTTGGAGACGATTCCTCAGTGTCGAATATAAGAAATAGAAGGTAAACAAGAGTTCGGAGACCTCATGCCTCCAAGTAATATTTTGATTATGCAAATGACTTTAACATTTACATAATCTATGCATAGTTACAACTAACGTACACGTGTCACGATGTTGATTGCAAAGTATGGCTTTATTTGCATTACTGGTATCTGCCATAAATTACAAACGTTACATGTATTATGGTTCTATTATGGAAAACACTGGAATCTAAAAAATGTTTATGCAAAATAATTCATCATTTGCATTTCATTGTGTATATCTCTATCTAAGCTACCTACTTACCGAATATCATGGAAATCCGTTGTTCAACTTTGTTGATTGTTTATATGTTCAACATAATTATGTTGAAAGATTTTAACAAAAATGCCTCTGTGGTTTCAGAATAAGCTGCTAGGGGGCCCAAGCCTAAAATACTTAATCCTTACACCATAGGCTATCTGCCACTAATTACTATCTGCCACCAAAAACTAAAGACCATAGTATGTCCAGGACAAAAGATACATAAACCTGAAGTTCTGCTGGATTACTAAGGTCACACACAAGGGTGCCAAAAATTGATCGTGACCTATGTCTTCCCAAGACCTACCTACATACCAAATGTCATCACAACCCATCAATTGGGTCTTAAGTTATGCTCACGACAAATGTCCGGAAACCAGAAAACAAAAGCGGACAGAGATAGACAGACAGACAGGTAGACAGACATACCCAAAACAATACCTCGATTTTTTCAAGTAACGTTACTAGGTAAAAAGTATAATTTCAAACTGTGTTCATTACCTTCGCCGAGAAGGTTATGCAGAGGGTAGCGTTTGTCTGTTTGTTTGTTTGTCTGTTTGTCTGTAGTGGACCAGAATAACTAAAGAACGCCTTGATGGATTGTTTTGATATTTGGTATGTTGGTAGGTCTTGATGAGACCTGAAAACGATTAGATTTTGGGCCCCCTAGTGGCTTCTAACGGTACTGCAGCGGAACTTCCTGTTTTGATATCTCGTGTTCTGGACATGCTATGGCACTGATTTTTGAGTGGTACATAGATCTTTGGACAGAGAGTAAGTGGTACGGGTTTGGGCCCCCTAGCGGCTTTTTTGGAACTGCAGGAGCAGGTTTTGCGTCTGACTTTGAAAGGGAATAACTCAAGAAGGGCTTGATGGATGGTAATGATTTTTGGTAAGTAGACAGCTTGAGTGATGATGTACATGATTAGATACTTCTTATGCAAATCAGTATCTAATTTGCATAATTAATGAGGAAAGTTTATACATCCGCCAAATTCCATGATAGGACTCTGAAACATGTGACATATGTACCTGAGGAAGAGAGAAATATCAATTTATATGAATTATGCAAATGAAGACCTGATTTGCATAACTAATGAGAAAATACTATAACAAGATGGCCTTGATGGATGGTCATGATTTTTGGTATGTGGATAGCTTGTGTGATGCTTGGTATGATTGGACGAGAATTATGCAAATCAGATTCTAATTGCATAATTAATGAGTAAATTTTGAAAATCCGGTTTGTTCCATGATATGACTATTCAAATTGTAACTGAGGAAGAGAGGGCTGTTAATAGATAGAAAATATGCAAATGTGGGCCTAATTTGCATTCTTAATGACTACCTTGTATTATTCCACACTGGCAAATGACGACAATTTCATACATTTGATACTTTTTTGTGGCATCGGGAAGTAATGTGAGCATCGTTGAATCAAATTATGTTAATAAGGGCCTCATTTGCATAATTGATGATCGATATTAGCATCACCTTCTTTGTTAAGCTCATAATTTGTTAAGTTCATACTTTGGATAAGTTATATTTAAGACAATCAACTGGTATGATTTATAATTGATGAGAAACACTCCTCATACGTCAGTCATAAAGGTTAAAATCATTTGGCGAAGGTATGAGGTCGTGGAACTCTAGTTTACTCTGTAATGATTTATGCAGTTATTCCCTTGGTCCTTTTAAGAGCAAATGTCTGTAAGGATCAAACAATGGTGGCAGGGGTAAAAAAAACCTGAAATACTTCAGACTTCAGACTATATGTAGCCCTGGACATTGTCTATTAAATAATTGCTAGTATTGCTTATGGTCGTCGTTCATTGAGGTTAAGTTGTCCCTAGAATCAGGGCATATTCTGCACTAAATTTGTTTAGAAATCACAATTTGAGCTCCCCTCGAAGACGTGAATTTGTCAGATTTAAATACATCATACCAGCTCACCTTCCGACTATGTGTAGCCCTAGACATTGTGTATCAAAGGAATGCTATTCAGAGATTGTCCTAACCCATTCATTCAACGGTTGGTTTCTGTTATACATGTAAAGCCTGTATTCAATTATTTGTTTGTCTTTTTAACTAGGTCAGATATCCCTTTACTGTGAATCCGTGTCATAGCTGTCTTACAACTCCTTTTTGGAAACTAGAGTTCCACGACCTTCGCCGACTGATGTTAGCCTTTTCCATTGGCATATCATAAATGGTCATAAATGTTTCCCATTTATTATGCAAATACGGACCTATTTTGCATAAATTATGCAATTTACCCAAATAACACAAGCTGTTCAAAGCATGAAAGTCTTATCTTAGCAAAGAAGGCTATTGTAGCGTTTCCTCATAAACTATTTTAATGAGGCCCTCATTCGCATGATTTATGTCTGATTATGTCCTCGTGTACTTAATCGGCTCGTGCAGTTTCAAAGCCGTTAGGTTGCCCAAACCTACACAACATACTTTTCCTCCCAAGAGCTATCTACCACTGAAAATTCATGACCATAGCATGTTCAGAACTTCTATACTGGCCATCTCCGGGCGAACAGAGGCTTACATTTTGATGATTTTAACAGCCTCGGTTGGAAGCGCGAGAGTCTCACAATCTGAAGGCCGTGAGTTCGATCCTCGCACGGGAAAAATTGAGTGTGTAGAAGGGGGAACGTCTTTACGGCCTACCTTTAAGCTACTTAAAACCTCGTTATGAATCCCCAAGGCCATCTTAAGAGGTCATCATGAAGTCAAAAGCCTGCCTGAAGGACTGCAGAACTTACAAAGTCATCAGCTTTCAGGGTACTTATGAAGGGCAAACTATCTTATGATCCTCTGAAGTTCACAGTTTAATGAGCAGTAGGCAATAGATGGCAATGTTGAAGTGTTCTTGTACTTTACATTCATCTACATTATCGACTCCAGCATTTGTCAAGTGCCAGGTCCTTTAATCAATTGCTAAGTGGCAGGAGGAATGCGTAATGTTGAAAACATAGGTGAAGAATGTGCTGTTCGGTTCGTCTAACAATACTTCTCTTTAATGAACCCTTTCTTTTTCATTTCACAGCATTGCCATCAATTTGTCTGCTATGTTCCTCGATCAGTTTCAATTCCATCGTATTGTGACACAATACAGACAAACACATCATTTATTTTCTTTAGATATGCAATGTTTGGATTCCAGGCTAATGTTTGAAGTCACGCATTTGGATGTGTTAGCTTATGATTATCATCCTCTTGAATCTTGCATGTACGAATCACTCTACTTTAAGTGCGCTTCGGATGGGAATTGTAGGACTCCTCACATCAAGTGGAGACCTTGGAAGTTCCATTGATAAAGTTTTGGCAAACTTAAGTACCACCAGGAGTTTAGAAGATAGTCACTTGACTTCGCGATGTACGATGAAAAGGCAATTGGAAGTAGCAAAAATGACATAATCTGATATATACGACCCGAAGGAGCTTTCTTAATTGATATTGAAGCTTGTGTGTTACGCCGAATGGCGGTTATACTGGTAATATAGATACAGATACAGATATTTGGAACTCCTTGTTCTACAATCAACTGACATATTGCTGCAAAGATTTAAAACTTGATGCTAGTGTCCCATCTAAGGACATGTTCAACTTCTTACCTCTGGTAAAACGAAGGTATTGGTTTTCACCTGCTTGTTTGTGTCACTGTGTTGAATACAGTAGAGAGGCAGGATTTGATTGGGAAGATGGTGTAACCGGAGACTAGCAGGGTGGAAAGGTTGACGGGTAAAGGTGTGGTGCATCCTGCTGCTGATGAAGTTCGGAACCCGAGGACTGAACATGTGTGTGGTATGGAATGGACATTTGTTGTGTTATATCTATGCTTCGGGTGGTGTTATATCTATACTTTAAAAATGGTACATACTTCTGAAACAGTTTGGAAGTTAAACACCCTTCACTGCCAGTGGACTAGCCCCCTACTACAGTGATTGCACCACAGTGTGGCCCAGGGCTATGAAACGGAGATGGGCACCGCCCTATACATCAATAATGGTGTGGGAGGATTTTAACTTTTAAATATCTATGCTTCAATTTACAAGACTGTGACGCTTGAGAATTGGTTCATTTTGCTTAAAGTTTATGCCACTTGACAGCCATCAGCTTGTTAGAAGGGTGAAGGTAGAGCGGTTCTGAAGGTGACTTTGCTGTTGCGTACATCTTCACTTTGTCAATCGATAGTTTCCCATCATAACAAATATGTTCCTCAATGACTTAAGACTTATTCAATGCCCCATTTAAGGTGATGTATGCTGGAGAAGGCAATTCTTGAGTGTTGAATGAAAACATAGCTGATGTTCAACTTCGCAACTCAACTGGGGCCGTAAACAAGTCCGCCATGGTGACAACGGCCTGTTTATGTTGACGACGCGCTCCACAAATCAGGACATCTTCATTCACCGTCAAGAGTGTAGCGTTTATTTATCCTGGCACGATATCAATCATGATTTTCCTCCAGCCAAAAACAAACTAATTTTCCTCAACCTACATAAGAGCTTGAAAAGTAATTGATAACCCCAAGTTGCTTTGTACTCGTCTAGATCAATTGCATTTTGACAGCTGTGGCGCACGAATCTCACAAATTACGTACTTGAATAATCCTGTTGTTTGACTAAGTTTAACTTCATCTGGTTACCTCTTAGTGCTTTAACCATGGGCAGCTGGGATGAGTGGTTCAATCTGTGTGGAGAACGAGATAAAGGTGCTACAAATAAACGTAGTCAACAACAAATTTTGTAAAGCGAACTATCCATATTTCTTTCTTTTCTTTATTCAAATATCAAAAACTTACAGTCATAACATGGCGATGATATTTACAATAAAATAGAGAACACCTATATAAAATATACAATATATCAATATATACATCCAAACGTTCATCACTGAAATAACAAGTGCCCATTATTGCACATTAGGTTTTACTGATTGTTGTGCAAACTGATTGTCATGATGTAGCAAAGAGTTCTGTAATCTTTTGGTTCTTGCTGGGGGGGTAGAGATATTGTGTTTGTTCCGGAGTGACCTTTCAGTAGCTGCGGATCTACAGGGGGGGACGTGATCGTGTAGGGGGTGGTCATCTTGGAGCATTTGTTTGAAAAGTTTGACAGCGGTATCCTCGCGCCTAGACTTGAGGGTGGGTGGTTCAGGCACATCACGCCGGCCTGCTCGGCTGATGACGCGAAGAGCTCGCCGTTGGACTCGCTCCCGTTGGCGTTCCTGTTCCTTGCTGCACCCAACAAGGAGGACATGCCCGTATTCAAGAACTGGGCGTACAAGGGACAGGTTAACTAGGACTAAGTCAGAAACGCTGGTCCCTTGCTTGGACAGAAGCCTCAGGTAGTGCAGTCTGCGTGATGCTTTTGTCACAGTACGTAGAGGTGACTTGTTCTTGGAGTGTAAGGTTCTTGTCAAGGATGAAACCAAGACCTTTTGCATACACCCCCGAGGGTTAGTCTTACGCATACACCCCCGAGGGTTAGCCTTGGTGGGCTGGGAACAAATGCTATTCTGCAAATACTTGGAGGAATACAGCATGTTATTCAACGTCCGGTCATGCTTAGGTTATCTCAGGTCACGTAGGATAGCGACCGGACCTTGCACAGTATACTATGCTGTGGTCCTCCGTATATTCACAGAAAGGTGGATAGTTTGATTTACAAAATTTACGTTGACTCTGTTCAAAATGAGCGAACGAAAAAAAAAACACAAAACAAACGTGTATGATATAAACATAAGATAGTCTCCCGCCAATCTTGCATTTCCATGGCAACGAGGGTGAAGTAATTACGTCTGCGACGTGACACAATAGCCGTTGGAGGTGCAGAAATGAAACATTCCTGATGCAACATGGGTTTTCATTTCTAGACGCCAGTTTATGATTAGCCTGTACAGGTGGGCCTTTTATTGTTGGCCACGACAAATCGTAAACACGCCACGTAACGTGTATACTGGACAGTCCACGTAAAAGGGTGTTTTTTCACAAGAAACACAGACTGATGGATATAACGCCAATATTCCGTCCTTAAAGCCCTGGTTACATATAGCTACAGACTGTTTTGAGTATATATAATGCAACAACCCCCACAATGCAAAAATACGTAAATATTTGAACAACTGCTTTGTCATTAGAAAAAAATACAGAAACTAATGATTAGCCCCTTTCTATTATAACACTATATAAAAAAAACGTATATTAGGATGTTAAGTTTTAGTCTATACTTCTATTTTGTATTATGTTTAGGAGTCGTTGCCATACTTTATGCCGTGTACAATTGTCGTGCAATAAAGTTCTCTCTCTATAGCCGAACGTGATTCCCTACCACTAGCCAACCAAGGTTTGTGGTAGATCGGGAGCAGGCTGACCACTTTCAGATTAAGAGTCAAATTTGACTCCCAAACGCAACCTGACCACTGCTGACTTACTCCCAACTACCAGCCAACCACCAGCCAACCACCAGCCAGCCACCAGCCAACCACCAGCCACCCACCAACCAACCAACAGCCAACCAACAGCCAACCCATTCCAGACCTCTCGTTAACAGCAGAATGTTTGGAACATTTCAAAACGTTCTGCCCAACTACCAGCCGACCACCGCCGACCTAGCTCCCGAACCACTCCCAACCTTGGTTGGGGGAAGGTCGGGAGGCCGTGTTCGGCTATGATGTGTAAAAAGTCAAAGTTCCTTCCCACACCGATGGTGCATAGGGCGACGCCCATCTCCGTCTCAGTAGCCCTTGGGCCACACAACTTTGTGCAATCACTACAGTAGGGGGCTAGTCCACTGGTGGTGTGTGTTTAACTGCCATACTCTTTCCCAAATGCTGAGTGCTAAGCAGAGAAAGCAGTATGTGCCATTTTTAGAGTCTTTGGTATGACCCGGCCGGGGAATGAACTCACGACCTACCGCGTGCAAGGCGAACACTCTACCCACTAGGCCATTGATCCGGCCATATGATGTGTAACCAGGACTTAAAGAAGCGGTAGGAGGTAGGGTAGATTACATGCGCGTTTGGTGTAAAAAAAAAACACATGAAGGGCAACATGATCCTGTAATGTCACAGTGCAGACGACATTTTGGATTACACAGCATCCTTTCCATGTATGCCTGTAAATCTGCAAAATCTCGCCATATGGCGTTTTACCTTGAAGCCACAAATATATGTAATTTACAAAGACATTTTGCCATTGCCGGGAATCCAGTGGTGTTAGCTTTATCCGCTCCCTCATTTCGCCTCCTGCATCAAGGGGAACATCTTCTTAGAAAAACAGTTCATGCCTCGGAAATCAGTTGCAAAGGCATTTCTTTAGTCGCTACCGACATGGGAATTAACGCCGCCTTTTTACTTACGGTGTCCTTAATTTGATGTACAAGTCTTGTAAACATTTCGGACACTAATGCGGCTTCTGCGTACGTCTCCAGATTTGACGTTACAAGCCTATAATTAATTACCCCTTCGTTGCACAAAAAGGCGTGGATTCCTTTTGATGAAATGTTGCTGTCTTGGTTACTCGAAGGTAAGTATGTATATTGGTATTTGCGGTATATGTTATGAAATATGGAAAACAGCGAACGACCTTGCTCTTGTTGTAGTGTTACAGCCAGTAGGTACCTATCTGAGTAATGAGACTGTTGTGACGTGCTCGAGGTACCTCCTAGAACACGGGACCCATATTTTACGTCTCTTCCGAAAGGCGGTGCAGCTCTTACCAGGATACCCTTCCCCAGATTATCTGGCCGGTGTCTCCCAGTTACCTATTTGGCCTAGAAATTGGAACCAGGAGCTCAACTGTGAAGCCGCTACCAATTGAGCTACATCCCTACCACATACTCGTCTACAACCGCCCCCAATAGCCGCATAATATTCATTTTTTTTAACCCTGGCAAAAAGTACATCTACGTTATACATTAACCCTCGGTACAAATGTATGTTATTTGTAGCACAAATACATAGCATTAACAACGAATGTATGGTATTAGTTCCGAGATCTTTGAAGCTGGGAAAAGTTCGACATTAAATGGATAATAGTCATTATTTCCCGCCTGCTCAAAGTTGTCCCGATGAGTGCACTATGCTAGTTAAGTTTGTCATCCATCAAAACCAGCTGCGCTGCGAGGAAAGAAAGAGAAGAATTCTAAACACAACCGCAAAATCATGATGTTTGCAATTAATCATCACAGCGCTGTGGTATTTATAATACAATAGAATAATGATGCTTGTGATTATGTTTAACGCAAAAGAGTAATGGCAAAAGAACAGGTTTGAGTACATTGGGAGACAGGCAGTAGCCACACGGGTCCACAGCCTCTAGATGGAAAGTTTTCGACACACGTCGACTTATACAACGACATTGCGGGATGATCTAAGGTCTAAAGTAAGGATTATGTATGTTCATCTAACCCCTAAGATTCTTTACAAAGGTGATGTACTTGTCTAAGTTCCCTGAAATGATCAATTCTTCTTTTTTGGAAGAAGTAAATAACATCATTTGGCATGTATACGGCGGATCATTTCACGGGGATCCGGATAATTGGATATGTTTTGTCTCTTTAATTAAGCCCATAGGGAACTTGTGCAACTTACCACCAGAGAACATACTAGTATGTGTACACGGGTTATTTATTGGGTAGGATGTATGGAAAGATACATGAAAAGATACCCAGCTGCTACCAAGTGTTATGGAACATGATTTCCGTTTGATGACTGAATCATCATGGCTCCTTCTCATCATATATATCTATGGTCAATTAGGCATACACAGCAGGTACGCCACTATCCATTAACTCCCTGTAGTATGCTGCTTGTACGGGTGGTTATTTCTGGCTTGCTTTGGTTGAAAATATAGTGCAGTGCTAATGAAGGGAGGTGCACCCTATGGTGTGCTCTCATCACAGTAGCTACTAGAAGTGGATGCACACTAGCGATAGCGCAATCAAGTAGGCGTCGAAAGGACGGCACTGAGACACAACTATATATTTCAACGGTCTCGTCCTTTTCATGCAAAAGTCTTCATAAGAATCAGAATAGACAATAGCGTTCTTTAATGCTGTTGCTAATGGCACGAGGGCGTTAGTTAAAAGGCACTACAGCCTCATTACTCAAATGTACCTACTAATGATAAATAATCATGAACGGGTAATGAATGATGATCATTAAGGACTTAAGGTTAATGAATGGATATTCTGAGCGACAGGAACTTAGAGCTAATTATAGGGAAATCAAGGTCAGCAATGACGACACAGCTTGAAGAAGTTAAGGCATTACAAAAAGTTAAGCCCTAGACTACGCATCACTCATAGCGTGAAGAGCGATCGAGAGTGCAATGAAGATATCAAGTTGACCATACATGGTTTTATCGGTTGCAGTATCGACAAATGAAGTGAACAAAAAGAAGGAAATCATCATGATTACTCTTGCTTTCGAACTTGACTGTTTACATCTATTTGTCCTTTGTCTTGTATTTTATGTACCCCTTTATATGTATTTTAGTCGTATTTTAGTCGTAAACATCTCAATGTGCCTTGTGAAAGTTTGTACTGAATTTTTCATATTGTTCAGTTACCAGCTGGGCTACCCTAATAATGATCTTGTATTATTGCATGTTGCTGTGTAGTTTTTGTAGTTTTATGAAGTCTAATGTTATGTAAGCTCTGCGTTATGTTATCCGTAATTGTGTACATGTACAGTGTTTTTTTATGAATCAAGGAAGAGTAAATTAGATTTTCAAGTCTAATCTAATGGATTCCTAATCAAACATCAAACATCAAACATCAAACCCGTTTGTAATAGCCTTCGGCTAGTTGGGTAGCCCTGGCTGTACTTTTTTTCCGTAATTTTATACATGTACAGTGTTTTTTATGAATCCAGGAAGAGCAAATGAGATTTTCAAGTCTAATCTAATGGATTCGAAATCAAACATCAAACATCAAACATCAAACCCGTTTGTAATAGCCTTCGGCTAGTTGGGTAGCCCTGGCTGTACTTTTTCTACAGCCAAAGTATAGATAAAATCAAAACGCCATTTAGTTCTGAACCACCAAGTTTCATCTCGTCATTTCACACGTGACTTCATGTTTAACCTTGATCATCTCCTCATACAGATCTAACGGTAGAGTCCAGCTAATTATTGGTATTTTAAGTACTTCTACTACTTTGCCAAACAACAGGCTTCATCTGCTCTACATGCGGCAAACCGTGCCAGAGCACAGCTGGACTCGCCGCCCACGGTCGAGTCCATCGCCGTTGAACACAGCGTTCGCCAGGATGCAAAGAAGAAAAAAAAAAGAGCTACTTGTTAGACTGCCGGCAATATTAGAGTGTCTATGGTTATTGGACAAACCGTAGTTGATTCTTATTTGAGAGCGCCAAACAAACCCTCTTACTCCTATACCTTTAAATCACAAATCACGTTAGTTACTCAAAACTTCGTAACTTCAACAGCCGTACGCGTCTTCTCGAAAAAACGTTCTGTTTATTTTTCATCACTGGATGAGAACAGGGTATGCACTCTTTATTAGTTTCAGTGTGTGTCTCTTGATTGTAATACATTTTGATACGTGCAAGAATCTGTCTTTATGTATACCTGTTGGTGTTGAAATATGGTTTAAATCCTAAGTGCACCATCACTTACTTTGTCCGTCTCTTCTAAGTCAGACGTCACAAAAGCATGTTTTATGTAACAGGTAAGTTTCAGTCAGAATAAGTTGATCGTATCGGTATATACCGCAGGATATCCGAGTTTTAGTGCAACGCTGCAAATATGCATGATAATCATATTCAACCAACTGTTAGAGCCATCACTTCACTAATTTTGTAATCAATGTACATCACGCAGAATTCAAAGGCTGGGCGCATTGGTTTTAGGCTCATATTTAGTTTGCTGCCGTATCACTTACAACCTGCACGTAAACGGAACCGCCGGCGTCTGTTCTTCGGGTAAGGCTTAATCCTCTAGAAATGTCAGCTATAATTCTGGACATGGTGTCATGAGGGGGTTAGGTGAAACATGGTGGTCGTGATGTACATGGTATACATTCATGAACACAAACAAAAGAGGAAACTTTCTAATTTTTTATGTCTGTCATTGGAATATTTCGGTTGAATCAATAATGCCATATGTTAACACGTTAGAGTCACGTTTGAATTAAAAGACAACAAAGAAAAGTCGATTTGTAAACCTGTTGCTTATAGCTGAAAGCGTTCCGCCGACGGCCCTATTTTCAGGACGCCAGCTGATTCATTATTCAAACGGCCTACTTCGGAAAGCCATTGGGGGGCGATCACGTTGCTAAAGTAGGAGTAGCTGAAGAGCAGCGTAGTCTAGTCAGTCTCGTCGAGTCCCTGACGAAAGATGGACAACTTCACCGACGACTTTAACACCAGCGCCGGCAACCAGACCGGCTACGGGCTCGGCGCGGTGGCGTACGTCATGCCGACCGTCTGCGGAGTCATCCTGCTGATCGGCGGCGTCGGCAACTCGCTGGTTATCTACATCGTGGCCCGCTTCAGCGAGATGAAAACCGTCACCAACTATTACATCGTCAACCTGGCCGTGACCGACCTGGCCTTCCTGGTCTGCTGTATCCCCTTCACGACCATCAACTACCTGACGTACGGCTGGATCTTCGGCTCCACCATGTGCACCTTCGTCTTCTACATGATGCAGGTCAGTGAGTCCTTACAGAGATGTTTTTACCTGTTGCGTACATTCAAAATGCTACACTTAACACGTTTTAACGCTGTTCTTTGCTTTTTGACGCAAACTCTCCCTGTAAGTTCAGTGATGGTTGATTTTCGATGAACTGCGCAGGTTGGTTGTTGCTTTTAAGAGATGTCCCTCCTCGTCTGTCAGGTCTTTAAGAGGATTGCGGTGAAGCCGCGGAGTGCCTTGTTAGTCGTATTGATAGTAATACGGTAAATACATGTCTAGTTCTTGTGCACTTAAGCTGAGTATGTTCCAGGTACTTGAATACTTAGATTCCAGGTTAAAGCTCTCTGAAAATTAGTATATATCAGAATCCTCTTTTCGGAATAGAGCAGACACCGTCCAATAGGTCTGTGACATTTACTCGCGAGGCTCGCCTTCCAATTTCGATGTCACAAACTAGAACTTTGCTGAGTGCACGTCAAAATGGTCGAGCCTAGAAAATGACGAAAAATCTGCTGCCAACATTCTCGCTCTGAGGCCCTGTTCAAACCTTCGAATGTCGTCTTGAATTGTGTTACAGTTTTTACTTGTTTCTCTGGAGGCGACATTTTAAAATTTACCCTCTTTCTTGGGTCTAATTTGTTGAAAAATTACAGACATCGTATCAGTTCTACACAGTATTTCATGCTTTATACCTATCAGGTATCCATAATTGGGTCGGTCGTTACTGTCGGTTTTGGTTTGTGTATTGATAGATGCGAAATCAATACGGTCGTTGTAATTGCGGCAGGTTTTAAATTCAAACCACAGGGAAGGAAAACCCTGCACAGAAACCCAGGGAAGACTCCCCTGCACAGAGGTCCTAGGGAAGAAACCCTAGCACAGGAAACTCGGGGGGGGGGGGGTGGGTCGTAAAACGCCTGTGTCAAAAAATAAATCGATACGTACGGTCAACATTGACCAAAAAGGTGTGCCACTTGCACCAGTTGTGGCATTCAATGTGACACTTTGCCCAAGGCTAGCGCTGTCACATATGCTATTTCAAGTGTGTCAAGGTTTGTGTTTGTTTGTTTGTTTGTGTATGTATGTGTGTGTGCGCGCGCGTGTGTGTGCGCGTGTGCGTGCGTGCGTGTGCGCGTGTGTGTGTGTTTACCTTTCGCTGAACAAGCACGCAATGGACATACAAGAAACTTCGAATACAAGGCTGATGTTATCATACAGGTGTGTGTGTGTGTGTGTGCGTGTGTGTGTGTGTGTGTGTGTGTGTGTGTGTGTGTGTGTGTGTGTGTGTAGCACGTACCCAGACGTAGAGCGAAGTAATTAACCTGCCCAAGACCCCGGGTGATCATCAATCAATATCAGGGGACACAGTAGACCCCCTCATTGGTACGGTACCTCACAGTACTGATGTTTTATCCGGCAAGAGTCCATGTCATCACGGTACGCGCTGTCCTCGTCGTGCAAAAGAACCCCGTGCGTTGAATACTATTTTTTCCGACATAACTACATGTATATGGTAACCTCATAAGGGGTACTACCATTTTATTCGCGAACACGACTTAAGATATGCGTACGTTAGCGTTCCACTAAAGTGCTGTACTAGTTTATACATGCCTGCATGCTGTCCCCGGATATTTCTGGTCACGGAACCTCGCAGCACAACTCTTACCCATGCAGATTCCAAGAACGGACAGCTAGCAATCTGTTGAACATACTTTCATTAGAAGTAGAGTGGGGACCTTGAAGTGTCTTGAATACTAAACATTCTTATTACGCATTGAACCCCCTACGGAATTGATACATTAACAAACTGCAAGTGTATGCCACGCATATCTAGCCCTTTGTCTCTTTGCATGTGGAATAGTCATGAGGGATTCAATTATCATAAAACTGGAGCCGGATGGAAATAAATATTGGAAAAAAGCCGGTTTTATAAAGTTAATATAAATAGATGTAGTCTGTAGTTAAAGATTATCCTCTCAGTTGTCTCTTTAAATGGAGATTTTAGTGCTCTAAGCAGATGTTGGTGTTGTTTTAGCGTTCATAACTCATTTAGTACGTCGCATTGATTCCCATGGAAAGCTGATAATTACAAGGAATTGTGGCAGCTGCGACAGTTCAGAAAAGTCAACAATAGAACTACTGTACCTCACATTGATGCTTCACGCTGTACATGCAGGACTTTCAAACTGCTCGCCACAAAATGTCGATTTTACAAACGAACATTTGTCCGTCCATGTCAATGGCGTCTTCAGAGCATTCCATAACATTTAATTCGTTGGTATATATCCCATTACGGAGAATGAACTAGTTATTGCGTCTGTTATAAGTGGATTACACAGCCTTTGTCAGCCTTTTAAGATATAAGCGTAGACTTATAATCTCATCAGGAGTGTTTTCCCAGAGCGACATGGTATAGATATAACGTTACATATCGCGTGCCCTAGTTTCAATTCATGGTATGGGCATAATCTCATTTGCCTTGTTGTAATTGTATATCCAGTCGCCGGGGCGATTTCTGGCTGGAGAAAAAAATTACAATGGAATCGATAGAAATACTAACATCGTGTCATGAACGATTTCTGAGGTATTGTACTGGGATGTCAGTAAAGCCCCTGTTACACAGTACGGAAATCCATCGATCGGCCGACGACTACGTGACATTTTCAGCAGTAATACGCCCGATGTTCCCTTGGTCATCGCGCGATTTTTAAGCTGGTATTTCGGGCGAGACATTCACACACAGGCGCCAATCGACGCCAATGCGTCACCTGAAATGGCGATTTTTTTTTCTTCAAATTTTTAAATTACAACTGGCAAAATGACGTGAATGGGCACGAAATAGACACCAATTGGCTCCAAATGGTGGAATCTATTCTGTAAAAAGAAATATGTCAGTTTCAAGGTTTGTTTGTTTGAATCTTTGTTTATTCGTGAGAGGCTGAAATCGGCCTGCATGCAGGCCACTTTTTATTGCGGGTATGAGGGAGTATGTAAAGACAAGATATAGCGAAGATACAGATTTCATCGCTTAAAAAATTAAGTCCTAATACATCTACAAACATATAACATTAGTACATATACATATACATAGTACAAAACACACTTTTTAATCACTGCAAATATCTTTTTTATGCATTTTAATTTTACCTTGTTTTACCTCGGTTTTTAGTTCAGTGGCAACAGTGCGATTTTCAATGACCCGCTCAGCTGGGCTTCAAACACAAATGCGTCGTACGACAAAAAAAATCTCAAAAAATTCTCAAAGTTGTCGCAAACAGTCACGGCCCAGTGAGATAAGATTCCCGCTTTCTGAATCGGAGGTCTGCGAGCCCCGTTAGATATAATGGCAAAGTACAATACACACGACCTTCTTTCAAAATCGGCCGACCTTCTGGCCATCAGCAAATAAAGCCGAAGCTCATCGACGGTGGGACGCACTGTCAACAGCCTTAGCCCGTTATAAAATCGCCTTGAGGGTCGCTGGACTTCCAATAATCCCCCAAGAGCCGAACGTATTTGTCGCCTGAAAATCTACCCTCACATTGTAGTGGGCTCAGTGTCCTGCAAACGTCAGCATATTCCTTATTCTGCGCAGTGATCCAGACGACACCGGTTGTGTTACTGCTGAAGTTTGATACCAGGTGTTGGGTGCCTGTACTGTGATCTTCAGGTAGTAGATTCCAAATGGGGCAACTTTGATTTAAGTCTCAGCATTGACAATTTTAGGTCGCGACCCGGTTGTGTTACTGCTGAAGTTTGATACCAGGTGTTGGGTGCCTGTACTGTGATCTTCAGGTACTAGATTCCAAATGGGACAACTCTGATTTAAGTCTGAGCATCGACAATTTTAGGTTGCGACCCGGTTGTGTTACTGCTGAAGTTTGATACTAGGTGTTGGATGCATGTAATGTGATCTCCAGGTACTAGATTCCAAATGGGGCAACTCTGATTGAAGTCAGATGAGCATCGACGATTTTCATTATCATCATCATCTGTCGGCCTGTATCAGCCGTAGGTTGCGACCCGGTTGTGCTACTGCTGAAGTTTGATAGCAGGTGCTGGATGCCTGTGGCTCCCAGGTAGCAGATTCCAAATGGGGCAACTCTGATTGAAGTCAGATGAGCATCGACGATTTTCATTATCATCATCATCTGTCGGCCTGTATCAGCCGTAGGTTGCGACCCGCGCCGGTTGTGCTACTGCTGAAGTTTGATAGCAGACGTTGGATGCCTGTGGCTCACAGGTAGTAGATTCTAAATGGGGCAACTCTGATTGAAGTCTGAGCATTGGCGATTTTAGGTTGCGACCCAGATTAAATTCCCTTGTCGGTTAACCTTTAGTGCTTATCAGTGGAACACGACAGTAGGTGTCAAAACATGCATGTTATCATGTAACATGAGGTTCAATGTGCAGACATACAGTACCAGATCCATCTCTGTCATTAACTGACCCAGCCCGTGACGTGTGTTCAATAACTACTTCAAGTTCTGTATTCTCCTTGTTGTATTATTATAGCCAGTAGGTACCCATCTGACCATTGTAACAACATACGTTAATACAATAAGTCCGTTTTTTTAGATAAGGTAAGTACATTTATTTTTCGTCGGGGAAAAACAGGGATGAAACACATTGAGACAATGAATGGCATTTATCATGTGTTTCTGGGACACAAAATCGTATCTTATCTTGCTTTAGAATAAGAAGGCAGGTTGTCATAAAATCCGGTAGCCTGCAAAAAACTGATATCTGACGAAACCTTATAAAGGGTACTTAATATTGATTAGACAGGACGGCTGCAATAATGGAGTACACATGATGGGAGTGATTTCATACAGAAACCATTATCACTCAAATAAACCCAACAAAGAAGGATATTGACCTATTGATTACTGTATTCTATATGTGCATCATTACAGATGATCAGATTATATATGGTTCGCACTCAGCACATTCATTCTTATTGGCGAAACTTTAGGGAACAATGTGCGAATTTCCGTTTCAAAGTGCAAAAAGGTATACCAAGGGTACAGGCTTAGACCACCAAGCCACCCTTCTCTTGCCCTTCACACCTGTAGCACCTAGTGCCCTCCACATGGATTGGCAGATGAACCCTCTCGTTCCTACTTCCACGGGGTAACAGCTCGCTTTCCATCCTCTTTCTTTGCACATGTGTACTAACTCCTGGTACTTCGATACTTTTCTCTCATGTGCCTCTTCTGCTCTCTCTTCTCAGGGGACTGTTAGCTCTATCAGTACCACCTGCTTTGTTTGTTTGGACCATAGTATCACGTCCGGTCTTAGCCTTGTTACTGCTATTTCTTCTGGGAAAACCAGCTGTCTATCCAGATCGATCTGCAGGGCCCAATCACTTGCTGTTGCAACGATACCTCCTTCCTCTAGCTCTCTCTTTGGCCCGATCTTTGTCTCTCCCTCCTTCACAAAACCTATGAACTGTGGTCCCTTTCTGCTCTGTTGTCTCTTCTTCACTCTCTCTTCCTCCAGGACCACTGCTAACACCCTTAGTACTTTGTCGTGTCTCCACCGGTACATTCCTTGGCTCAAGGCCACCAGGCACCCTGATAGGATGTGGCTCAGTGTTCCTCTTTTCCCACACAGACCACAGTTCTCTTCTTCCTGCATGCCCCATCTTTTCTTATTTGCTGGAGTAGGGAGTAAATCGTATACTGCTTTTATGAGGAACTGGGTTCTCAGGGGCTCCCATCTGTATAAATTGCTCCACATTACCCTTCTGTCTTTTAATCCTTCCCATTTCGTCCATGCACACTGAGATCCTTGACTCACTGCCTGTGCTCTTCTACTCTCCTCCTCTTTTCTTCTAATCTCGCTCTGGACCATTTCTCTTCTCTCCCTATGTCCTACAGTGCACCATCTCTGGTTCTCTGTTCTACCAGCGCCCAGTCCCAATCTTCCCTGCGCCACCACTCCTACTCTGTCTCGGTGCCTCAGGTTACTTTTCGCTTCTTCTACCGCTTTCCCCACAGCCCACTTCCTTCCTGTTCTCATCTCTATCCCTGCTTGGCTGACTCTTTCATCTCTGCTTCCTTCCAGGGACATTACGGCCCTTGCTTTACAGACTTTGAAGAAGAAAGGGGGGAAAATGTGTGAGGATCAGAAAACATCAGAGAATGGACAGGCATGGTACTAATTGAAACACTACGAAAAACAGAAAACCGAGAAGGATGGGGAAAACGGGTTGCTAGATCTTCAAAGGTGTCTCTGCGGTTAAAAAGTTGGACTAGAGATGAATGAGATGACAGAAAGGGTCCAGTGTGGGAATAGAGGGTCATTAAAAACCGAGAGGGCCACAGGATCAGCCCAGGAGCCCACATGTCCTGTCCGTTTAACCTGGACTCCCATCACAGGACGTGACCAGGCAGTACATTGAGTCTATGTCTCTCCCTTATCAGGATACACCGTAATGACCAAAACAAGGGGTTGGAAAGAAAGATTTTGTTTCCCATGTAAGGAAAGTTCTTGTGTTTTAAGTCAATACATTTGCAAGTGAAATGTAAAAGTTGCTTTCTTAAAAAGGAAATTTTAGTCAATTTTCACGTTTGCAAGTGAAATTTTAAGGTTACTTTCTTAAAGGGAACTTTTTGTCAAGATTCACATTTGCAAGTAAAATGTGGATGTTGCTTTCTTGAAAAGAAAATTTTAGGCAATTTTCACGTTTGCGAGTGAAATGTCAAAGTTACTCTCTTGAAAGGAAATCTTAGTTAGCATTTACATTTGCAAGTGAAATGTAAGTTAGTTTTTCAAAGTACGATTATACGTCTTAATCTTATTACTAAATAAAGCATCAAGATGCGGAGTAAAAGGGACAATATGCAAATGTAATTTTCTGAGAAGTAAATTTCGGAAATGAGACGAAAGAGCAGATTGTAAATACGATAGTATAGAAATAGAAGCAAAAGAAATTGAAGAAGTTTAGAAATAGTGGGTACAGGGTATACAGACAGACGCATCTTGCACTATGTGCTTTCGCAAGCAATGACATAGTAGGCCATCGAAGTCGTCACGCCTACGACACAGAAAAGCCTATAAGGGCCGCGGGTGCATGGTGGAGACCGATAACTATTTTTTTTAGCAAAATGTTTATTCCAGCCCAGATACAGTAACTTAGGACGGATATAGCTCTAAGCCTCTCCACGGTCCATCAAGCCGGCATAAACTAACGACGGTGGACTGGACTGCTCTTCCAATTTTCCTAGGCTTATGCCTAATACCTATCACGTCTAAGTACTCTTTGATGTAGATCTATGACTTCGCGTTCTTTGAAGGGATGACCTAATAAGCGTTTTGGATAATTACCTTCGGCAGATGCAGAAGGTTATGTTTTCGGTGTTGCATGGTGGAGTGGCTGTGGTTGCACATGTGCTTGCATGTTAACAGCATAACACGAGAAACTGTGGATGGATCTTCATGATATTTGGTAGGTGGGTAGGTATCACAGAAACGAAGGTCAAGTTCGATAATGGGTATCCTGGCTACGGTTATGTACCATAACTGGTGATGTATATTTGTTTGTATGTATGTGGATAGCATACATTAAGAAGCTGTCGATGGATCCTCATTATAGTAAGTAGGGGTTGTGGAAACCAAGGTCAAGTTCGATAATGGGCGACTTTCTATGGCCTTGTAGCGGAAATTCAATGCTTTAGGTCTAATGTTCTGGAAATGTTATGGTCAAGATTTGTTGGAGCGGTTTCAGTCACAAAGTAAGTGGTGTAAGTTTAGGCTCCTTAGCGACCTGTTTGGTACTTAAGTGGACCCTTGTGTTGGCAACTTTGGAGGAGGATACTTAGTAACTCAAATGCAAACTATGACTAGTTTTACAAAATCATTGACGAAAACCTGTCAGGTAGCACTGCGGCATTGCACATATATTGCAGCATTTAGCTTTCACTGAATAACAGCTAGTGTCCTAGAATTAGGTCAACAGGTCAGCAAATGTAGAGCTGGTGTTACTATTGAAAATTACCATGGGAAATTTTTGGCCAACATGATACAAAAAGCTGTAAATGTTTTCCATGATAATCCTATTTATAACTATATGACGGAGAGATCAATCGAATCACTTATGGTCTATGGTTTCATATTAGTCTCTTTCCTAGATATAGACCTCATCGCTGATCGACGTCCATCACGTCATCGCTATTCTAAGGATCCCATGAGAGCTAATTGGTAGTATATGTCCTAATTTGGCTGAGGTTCCAGAATCCCACAGGCATTTCTTTCATCATGCCCTACTTTGGCTGTAGCTGATTGTTATTTGGTTCAATTTCATTCAATTCAACGTGTCCTTATGTCTGGCTATGTTGCTAGGACCCATGCATGACAACTGCTTGACTATACCTTAATTTAATTGGTTAATCTCCCAAGATGCCTGCGTTCACTTTCAGTTGGTAAAAGAAAGATACACGTGAGGAGACACTCAAACTCCTTTCCTGTCCTATTTTTCCAAACAAAGGCCACATGTTGATTTTAAGGATGGCGTCCTCTGGAGACCCCAAAACTAATGCGCGCGGGCGAAAAAAATCCTTCAAGTTAAGATGGTGAGGCCTAATGTGTCTTTTGAATAGCATATAACGCCCCTGACCCTTGATAGAAGGTTTTTTTTTTGAGTCTCAATTTAATCAGAAAACATTTCTGACGCAAAACAAACTCTTTGGGAATGAAAGATATCCCCATGTCTATGAAAACAATTGAGTTTCTTCAACCTTTCGAATTGTAGTAGATAGTAAGATAAAGTATTTTCCTGTAAAAAATGCTACGCAAAATTGAGCTTTTTCACGTTGTATCCAACCCATCTATCATTTAGACACGAAAATGACGATATTATTGGAAAGAGAAAACTCTAAGGAATAGTCAAGCAAATTATGACGAAAATGCAAACACTGATGTTTTCACAATAACCCAACGCGCCAGGTATAGCAACACCGCCAAGAGAACGTAGCAAAGGTCAACCTGAGGCAAAAAGGCGGATTACATTCAACGCGGACGATTACCCGGAAGTAAAGCTGAGGCCAGAGATCATTTTTTTTAACCCAAAACACATCAATTCTTATGTTTTACAGTCACGTTGGTATTTAATGCCATTTCGCAGCATATTACGAGATATATCAACTCAAGCCTCGACCATCGAAACCCTTTCGTCACTTTTTCCCAGCGCGCTATTTGTGCGGAAGAATTGGCGTGTGCATCGTTAATGATGAATAGAACCTGACTAGTATATGAGTGAACATTGATCGATTCTAGATGACTTTCTTGACCTATGACATCTTTTCTTTGAACCTTAGACCTCAAAACGACACCCAATGGCCCGTAACATTCAAAACACTGCACATAGAGTCTGGGTATATCAGCGCACAGGGACACAAAAGTACACACTCAGCTATAAATCTTTCACCGTCACAAATCCCACGCTAAAGCCAATACATTCTAGTTTCTTTGCAAGGCTTTTAAAGACATTAAGTTAGCTTTCACAGCTTCCACGAATGATCCGCCTACACACATCCTGTGTGTCTATGTATCAACCATGTCATTTTAAAAGGTCTATCCATCTAAGGTTAATAAATAGCAGTACATTTCACAGACGTAATTCCACGGCAATTGGGTAACAGTACGCCTGTGTAATTAATGGCACCCCTGCAAGTTCTCGTCGTAATTTCGAAAATGAATGCTCACAAACACAATTTTCGATCTAACACAATTAATATTTAACTTGAAATGGATGCGCTAGGCTTTCCGCAACGACAAGGTTCACACATTGAGAAACAACCTGTGCGCTGGCTTATTAAAAGTGGGAAATGTGAATGCAAACGTTATAACTTTGAGTGGGCTAATCAATTTATAGATGAGTTCTAGCTTGTTTTGACATTATGATGATATCGATGGTTACTGTAATAGTATGTTGCTACTGTCGAGCGGCGCTAAGGGAAGAAGACTGTACGTAATAGTTACAGGTTTGCGCAGCAAAACCTTTGTTGGATCCATTGGCATGTGTGGTGGCCGCTATCTTGATTTTGTGACGTCGCAGGGTAGCTATACTATTTCATTTCATTGGGAGGAGTGCTTTGGGGGGTCGCTAGCGTTCTCGCTATTTTTAACAAATCGGCACACAACTATCACACATTTAACTCAAATAGAATGAAAAATTCAATACCAATTCATATTTACAAAGAGACCTCGTAATCGCTAAACTAACATAGCAAACCTGAAGTATTTGTAGCACAAATATTTAATTCTAGTATTTTGTTGGATCCGTTGGCTTGTTGGTGGCCGCCATCTCAAATTGTGACGTCACAGGGTCGCCATGTTGGATGTGACCATTTTATTGGGAGGGGTGTTTTTTGGGGTCGCTAATGACCACAGATGTGTGGAAACACATATAGACACACAGACAAACAGACGCACAGACAGACACATAGACAAATACGCCGAAAACAATACCACCATTATCCATGGAGGTGAAAACAAGGGACCAATGGTCCCTTACAAGCAAACATACATTGCCACCAGAATACATCTGCTTGGCTTTGTCTTCATCGAAGACGATTAACATGTGAAAATGTCTGACATTTGCTTGTGATTATTTTGTTTCTGAAGTTACATCATGATTCTATCTAGCTGCTCGTGCAACTGTCATTTGGCGTATCTTATTACCTGTATGTCTAACCTTCATCAACGTAGTACTACATCGATATTTATGTTTGCACTGCAACAGTAACATGGAATATCATATAATTCTATATCTTTCAGTGTGAAAACACGATCTGTTGAATTATATTTGTAAAACATCATGTCTTTCCCAGGTAACAGTGCAGGCCACGTGCATCACCCTTGCAGTGCTGAGTATTGACCGGTACTGCGCCATTGTTCATCCGCTCCGCTCAATTGACTACCGCACACCCAAGGTTGCTGCCATTGTCAGTGGCTGTACATGGATAGGTACGCTTCCTACATTGTTGACAATATTTTTTGCATGACTCCCATTTACAATATCATATATGATAAGTTTATTGAAAATTCATGCCCGTAGGCTACTTTCAAGTTGACAACAGTTAATGACGATGCACAGACTTAAATTGAATTATAAGGCATACATGTGATACAAGCGACGAAGATTAAACTACGTTGCTAGCTCTACAAGAAGTTTCTAAATCTACGATAATGCCGGGTTTGACCTCTGATTTAAAAAGCAGTGAAAAATAAAATCCGTTACAACGTTACATATTAGTGTACGTCTAAATATTGGAAAGCACTGCGAACAAGAGCTTTGTTGAAACGTGGAATTGGAAAAAAGAAAGTTATTGTGATGTCTCAAAAATCAATAATCCAAAAGCACATATAACGATGTCTTAAGCCCTTTCCGATACCAGACGATGTAACGGATTAGAATTATCAGTAGAATGAGATACGATGTTAATGATAGCAAGCTTAACAATCCATCACGGCATTAAAGTGACCTGAGAGGGTAATCTACCCGGTATAGTGAACATGTTGTACCATCAACACCTGCTCCCTTCCTCCCTCCATCACACTGCCAGTGACCTGGATAAACACTCCCACAAAACACATGCTAGATATATACATGTGCCATTACTTGTAAATTATTGCCGTTTTAAAATGCACAAAAATAGCTCTGCTTGATATTTATGTTTATCATATCGTGCAAATTTGAATAAAGATGTATAAAAAAAATTTAAAAAACATGCTGGAAGATACACGTCGTTTCTGCTAAGTCTATTTTAATCATATGATGCATCTTGGAAACCTTAGATGTGTCATTATTGTTTTCAGTTGGTGTGTGTTTGTGGAGGTGGTTTCACTGACCGGTAAATACTAACCGGAAGTTGGGTCAAAATGGATAGAAGATAACCCCGGGGTCAGATGCAGGAAGTGGCAGGTCAGAGGTCGTAGAACTACTGATAATCAAACATGAAAGAGAGTCAGCCCTCTATAAACTTGTTCTTGTTGTTATTTTTGCCAGGTTCTTTCCTCCTTGCCTTGCCTCTGGGTTTGAACCTTCAGATCGAAGAGGTCGACAACTTCGGGCCTCGGGAGATCTGCAGAGAGAACTGGCCCACTCCGTCTGCACAGAGAAGCTACATGCTGTACACCTTCCTCATCACCTACGTCATCCCCCTGGTCTTCAGCTCCATCAGCTGCTCCTTCATTGTCCGCAAGCTCCTGACCAGATTCAGCATCAGCCACGCCCAGAAGACCGACGCGCAGGCCAAGCAGACCCGTCGGACATCGTGCATGGTGGTGGGGGTGGTGGTTCTCTTCGCCTGCTGCTGGCTGCCGAATCACATCATGAACCTGTGGTTTGTGTTTAGCCCTGTGCCACCAGAGGTAAATAACATTGTAGCGTGGACCAAGACAGTCGCACTGGTTCTTTGCTATTCAAATTCGATGCTGAACCCTTTCGTTTACACACTCCTCGGAGAAAACTATCGCCGTTGCCTACGGCAGTCGTTCCCTCGGCTGTTTAGAAAACGGCCCTCGCGTAGAAGTGCTCTCACCACCGGTCGTAGCTCTAGTTCGTCGAGGCCAGGGAAGACAGACATCACGCTCAGATCCTCTGCCGCGAGACCTGTTATTGTAACCTTTCACACGAAACGTCCGTCCTGTAAAGCGGTGACTTTTGGCTCCCTCGAACACCCTCCAATGGGCGACGAATGAAATCGGACATAGCTTCTTAACAAAACAGAAGTCTCTGCTAACCAACGTTGACACAAAACAATACTGAGAAGGAAATGAGCTCTATGTGGATTATGTAGAAATCATTCCGAAGACGGTTTACAATGCGTATCTTTTAAATCGCTGATGTTAACATTACACAAACACACAGATACACAATAGACACACACACACACATATATACATACATACATACATACATACATACATGCATACATATATACATACATACATACATATAGACACACATACACGTACACACATACACACACATACACACACATACACACACACACACACACACACGCACACATATATACATATTATCACCTACACATTTGCATACCCTTTGACATGGCACCTAAGCTCCAAAGATCCATACTTCCAATGCTTAAAGGGGGGCTTAATTGTATCTAACTAAATCAACATCTCGTGTTCATTCCCTCTCAAATCTGTTGAAACGTTATCGTCTCCTCATGATCAATACCATTTCCAAGCAACAGAACGGACCAGCTGTAGCGACCTAAGCGTTCTCGGCATCCATCCAAGACTTCCTGCGTTTAGACAACGGCAAATACTCTAACTTTAGCTTCAAATCTTTTGAAGCAATCAATTATCGTCTTCTTTTATCACAAAGTAATTGCATCACTAATACTTCCAATACTTCTTGGGTTAATAGTCATACTAAACATCTTCAATCCCGGACTGATGTCTGTGATATTCTATCTAGGTCTCCCCGCGCAGTACGTCTTCAAAGTAAACTGGTTCTTTGAAAACTCCACAACTGACCTAGATGCAAATATGGAAATCCTCCAGCTCGCAACTTCAAACGTTTAGTCACCGTGAGTGTCCTTTGATGAGACTTGTAAGGTTTAGGCGGTGTATCCGATGTCATTAGATTTCCATCTAGCTGTGCACATGCTACTGTGACATTTAGATACGGAATTTCATTTCCTTAGATAGGATCCCGACAGGTAAAGACAGGAGGTGCCAGGAAATAGGATTTCTATTGATCTTTGTTTTCGATCTAACTGATAGAAATGAACCAACAGGTCACCATTTAGGCCTCCGTCTGAAAATGGGACACACCACAAATTGGATTATCCGTTTAACGGAATTGTGTTTCTGACCCTGAATAATCCCTTGATTGACAACTTCAATAACGGCAAAAATAAAAGTCAGGTGTGAGACTATTCACTCCTTTGGCGTTTGACCTTTCAAAATGTATATAGGCCAGCTCACCAGACTGTAGCTAGCCAGACGTTTCTAACTTAAACTCTGTTCTACTTTTGCCGTGAACCGTTGATACAGCATCTACTGAAATCTTTTCGGCTGGCATTTGTCTGCAATCAAAGTTTATTGCACAACAAATGCAACAGGTACAATGTATGGCAAAGTCGTAGGTAGTACAAAATGTCAAGACATTTATATGTCTTTGCTTATTAACAATGCTAATGATTTCTATAAAACTTAAGTCTAAACACTACGGTATCCAATAAGAGTAATAAAGAATACATATATATGGAAGCATATGACATGATACACAGGAAACATCAATTGTTTGAGTCAGAGATTAATCGATGTCCTTTTGGAAAAGAGGTAGATATGTATTGGCCTATGTACAAGGAAATTGCGTCAGGACATGACATAAGTAAATTAAACGTTTCTGAGCTTGTCTTCGATGGTGAGGACTGATTTGTTTTTATGAACAGTTGAAGTAAACGTACCACATGGCAGTAGAATCGACTTCACCTTTGCCATGCAGGATCAACCCTTCCATCCAGTCACTGTCTTTGTCCACGTTGTGTTAGCCTGATTGTCCCAGAACAACCAGACATGTTAGATAGTATGTAGATATACTCAAATGATCGACATGTGTATGTAGTCCAAAGATAAACTTCATCAGTGTCTGATCCAGTATTGACAATTCGTGACCATAGGCTAATTGCAAGTGAATAACAACTAGAAATGCAATGTTTGCGAGAAAAATTACAACATATTTCATTCATTTCCCTCCCCACATCCACCAAAAAATTGACTTTTTCATAATCACCCAAGTCCAGATTTGAATTTTAACAAACATTCCTCGCATACAAGAATGGACTCTTCCAGTGGCGAATAGACCAACAAGTAAGTATTATGCAAATTTCTGAATGTAAACAACTGCAAAGCTGGTGTACATTGTACCTACCATCGTTAGGAGGATTTGCCCGGAATATGTATCTTCAATTTGTATATACTGTATATAACGTTATCATCTGTCCGTCTAGTTACGATACGTGGTTCATAAACGTGAGTCTGTACATGTTTCGTCTCTACCTTTCCGCACACAGTAATCTCTACAGAATGTCAAGAAGTCAAACTGTTGTTAAGAGTGACCCAGTTACGTCATTTATGATGATGTAAGCATGCATTGGTACCACGGTTCATCACAATTTGGTCAATATCCGTTAGTAGCAATACCACCAGTCATAGACCGCCATGACCTGTTTTTGCTAGCTTTTTGTGTTGATCAGACACTATCTCGCAAACGTGTGTGTGTCGTTACATTGATCTTTCACAGGATATTGAAGTTCATGTCCTACATAATAAGAACAACTTGATGGTAAATAGTACATGATTGTATGTATATGTACGGTAGTGTCAATGACACCAATTTGAACCGTTCTTGCAAGCTTTGTGTTTATTTAACTTATTGGAACCGTGTGTGTGCTTACATTGACTCATAACTGGATAGTGGAGTTCATATCCTACATAAGAAGTACAATTCGATGGTAAATGGTAGATAATTGTATGTATGTATACAGCAGGAGTACCCGTGATGTCATTTGCCCCAGTTTTCGGGTACTAGATGCCAATATGAACTCAAGAGGTTTCAGTATCTGATGTTTCTCCAAATATCCATAGTACTGTATACAAGTGCAAGTACAATATATTACAACTGAAGGTTAGAAAACAAGAAGGTGGTGCTGAAAATGCATTAAGCTTTAATACTGGGAAAGATATCAAATCAGCTAGTTTGCACCACAGAGGGGTATGTGCGAGATTGAAAAATGTACTGTTGTTATACATATGGACTTCAGTATAGACTTACAGTTATACTATACACACACATGATTGTACAATGTTTTAACCTTGCCACATGACTTATCTATGTCGCAATATAGATAACACGTCCTCACGCATTGGCAACGTTACAACCTATTTGGTCAACGTACACCGACCAATGCATCTACATACCTGTAACATCCATTGTAACCGTAACCAACACATAACGTATCAAAGTACTCTATATGTAACAATGATATTTATGATGTTACCGAGCTACAGTACCAGTGTCTAGTGTGTTGCCTTGCGATCAGGCCTACGACAGGACCTATATGATATAATGTATTCCCAGGAATGCCCGTTGCTATACCTGCAGCTCATGAATGGTGGCGCTTCTGTACTGTTCGATGCAAGTATCAATTGGAAATAGAAGGCTATATACAAAGCAGTGTATAAACAATTATTGAAAACAACAATGTTTTTTTGCCTGATATCCATTATTTTACGTGCACCATCAAGGTAAGACGAACGATTCAGAAGCATACAGTAAGGCATGCTACACTTCATGATTCTTAAGGCCAATTATGTCCCAGACAATCATCTATCTGTAACTCAACACAAGAAAGTATCATTTGAATAAGTCAATGACATGTCTATGGCACTTTCACAAAAAACACTCACACAAATATCACAGTTACATAAACCACAACAAACACTGACCAAATACGTCGATGAAGGTTAGACATCTAGGTAATAAAATATACAAGGTAACATTTAGTCAAGCAACTGGATAAAGTTTACAAACGGTCAGACGTTTCAGACAGTATCGAAGAAACGTCTGATGGCTTGCGTAAAGGCCAAATATAAACCATGTTCCCAATGAGACATAACAACATTCAAGCTTGACCTTTCACACATCAGTTGCATCTCCAGCTTGTTTGTCTTGCCCACAGGGGTCAGCATCCGTGGCCAGGGTTATCTTAATGGCCGGTATGTTGTAGTCAGAGCGGCCTGGGCCAGTTCTTCTACCCGTCTGGAATTCAAAGAAAAAACGTTTAGTCAGCAGGAAGACGACAAAGTTACCAGACTAGTATCTTTAAACCTGTAATCCTAACTTGTGAAATAATCCAGTCCAAACAGTTAAATCGGCTTGGTGAACCTCTGTTGAGCAAAGTTTTTTTTGTTGTTGCTCACATTCAATATTCTTACGTGAACGCCGCTAAGCATCTTGGGATTGTTTGGGGGCAAGTTGACAAGATGGCGTCTGGCGGGTCACGTAATTTTGACCATTGAAGTGTCGCCGACTTACGCAAGTTTTTTTTTAGAGAAAGGTAGCGAACTCGACAACGGATATCCTTGTGAGGAACTGCTATGCCACAGAACAACTAGGGATGAACAGTTTTGATCTTAAAATCTTTGAAATTGAACGATGGCAATTTGACAGCCACGTATCCGCGAATCAGGTTATGTGTATCCACCTATCGACTTTTCGGTGAACCGTCTGTGAGATTCTAGAAATGCTGACTTGTTTAACCTAAACTTCGCATCTTTTGCACTGCAGCGACGCCTAGCGATGTATACGTTCATGGAAACGTCAGCAGGTGAAAAACATTGTGTTTTTTTTGTGAAGAACTTTTTTAACTAGTACACAATATTCCTCCAGTACGCAAGTATATGATAATATCCGAACATGCTTTAACATGCACAAGCTGCAGAAACCTCGTTAGTTTTGATGACAGATTGCTTAACGTTATCTTTTAATGAACACTCTCGACATAGAAAGCAACAGTTAAGTACTTTGAATCGATAAGGTCTTTCTATCAGTAACCACAGTGTTCATTCTCCATCCAGGTCAAACCTGATGGCCTACTGATGTGACGCACACTAACTCATCAGTGCACATGTTATATAGGAAATCATCCCGACTCTGGTCTAGAGGTCAAACTCAGTCTGTTAACAGCAGATAGCTTAATGTGACTCATGAGGAAATGACTGGCAATTGGGCAGATTATAATCATGCCGCAGTGTGATGAATGGTACAACATTGGTTCTAGATTACCAAGGCACGTTTTCAATTGATGTTGTAAGAATCTGATAACTATCATTTAACCAATTTAAGGTTATTTCGCCCACATCAATCTAGCCGTACTCGAAATAATTCAGCAACCATGGTAGCCAAGTTCTATGCTTCTTGCAAAGCTAAGCGAGTGGTGGGCTGTCATTGGTGCAAATAGATATCAACATTCATCAACCTTTAAGATTCTATGTAAATAAAATGTGTTATATGCATGAGGCAACCTGTTGCCTCTATGATGATGAAGACGTTTTAAACATGCAATGATGACGTCCTTCACACATCTACAAAATACACCCTACCTTCAGGGTGATTGTCCCGTCCCGCTTCTGGTTGCCATAACAACAGCATCCGGTCTTCCTCAGGCACTTCCGGTAGTTCTCCCCGAGTAGGGTGTAGACGAAGGGATTGATGGCGGAGTTGGCATAGCTCAGAAACAGGGCGAACATCTGAGGAAGACATCGGTTCTCATAAAATTACATATTCCTCATCAACTACAATCACGACGAACAACCATCCCTCAACAGAGACGGGGGGCACCATAGACATTCTGTAACTCATGATCCACTGCCCACCGAGTCACGTGTTCTATCTGCATAACGTGACGTCACAAAAAAGGACTGGAGTCGATCAACCGAAAATTTAGGTAAGTCCAATTTTTGTGTTAGCAATTACAGTCCAACTTTGATCCAGAAAGACTTCTACCAACACATGATACTGGACTGGTCTTTACTTGATTATTACCTGACAGATTTAACTCATGATAACCAGTGATGACGTCCTCGTCCTTTGAGGACGATTACCGGTTGCCGCCGGACCAGGACGCTGTGGCGCCGTCCAAGGTTTCTGCTCCCGTGAGATCCATTTTTCGTGGAAAACACTCGTGTACAATTTGCCCCAAGGTCGAGCGGCTCTTTGCAATTTGACAAGACAGAAAATTGATAAAAGCCTTATCTGAAAACTTGTCAAATCCAAGTTGATTGGTTGGTAACTTCAATGGAAAACAGTCTTTTGTAGCCTTACATAACAGATACTCACATGCATGGAACACTTAAGCACACAACACCTAGACAACTTTGGTGTTGAGCCCTACCATTTCTAAGTCGTAACATTTCTTGTCTACACTATATATAGGGTCATTATTGTAAGTTAGTAAAGGATAAAATTGTGGAAGTGGCGAGCTAGGAATATAACGTTAGACAGTAAGTGATAAAATAAAACGCATACTTGACTGCATGCCAATGTTAAAGCACTATAATAATGTTATTCAATGTATATTGTTCACTTACCAGGGCTAACGGTTCGTAATAGCCCTCGGCTAGTTGAATAGCCCTGGCTGTACTTCTCTTACAACCAAATAGATAAACCAAATCAAATGGTATTCAAGGGATAATGGAAAATATGCCGTGGCTAACTTAATTGCGACTCGGCAAAGTCTAGCCACTAGACTAAAATATAGGTCAAAGTTTCCCGAAAGCTATGGAGTACCCTCGCAACTATTTCTGAATATTCAGGAGTTAAATAACATTTAAAAGACGGCCCCCTCTCCCTTCAGCAAAGTTTTCTTCCTTAAGCATTCAAAGAAGACCATAGTTTCTGTCTTCCAAGAAACTTTTAGAAACTTTTTTTGTTTCCATCATCGCCCAAAGAAAAGAAAACCACAGATGATTTCAAAACATTTTCTAAGGGACAAGGTCACTAAGGGTAGTTCTACACTATTTGCGGTGAAGATAATTGTGGTTGTTATTTAATATAGAGAGTCTGTATTTTTCTACACGATGAATATTCCGTACAGTCGTCAGTGTGTTGTTGATCTATATCTTCACATTGTCGCAGTAAGTCAGATGATTATCATCATCATAGTTCATAGTTGAATGCGCTGGAGACAGCAAAGTGAAGTAAAGAGTTAGAAACCTTAGCCCAGTAGACAGAAGCTGGTATCTTATTGCGGATGTAGATTGTTCGCCACAGGTTTAGCACGTGATTCGGCAGCCAGCAGATTCCGAAGAGGATGACCACGCCCACTACCATGGATATGACACGCCTTGTCTGAAAAAAATGATATCAAAATAGATTGCTGCCAGACAATTTCCTAGTGATGTGTGACTTCCCCAGCAGCCAAATAACTTCCGCCCTTCCTCTTTGATTTTCTAACGCCCACGTATACTTTTTTACAATCAAGATTAGAATATGACCGATACAGCCTTCCGGCTATACTCACTAAGTCTGTAGTACTGCAATACAAAAGCCTATGGTACTTCTGTTGTCCGAAGGCAAGAAAACCGCTTTGGAATGGAAGAAAGGTAAACCGATAACAGACATGGATAAGTCGTATGGGCACCAAGGCGCCTCTAAGATTCTCTACACATCCTTGCGTTTTCCCACCGACGCAGCAGAACCATTTTAAGGTTTTAACTTTAAGACTTTACTCATCCATGGTAAGACCACTCACACCCCCATTCCGTTTGGTCGGCGACCTCGCTGCAATCGCGCTGCGACCGAGCGAGTTGACAGAGCGCAAAACGAATCTCATAGATACAAAAAACGAATACTTTAACATTTTGCATGGTATTTCAATTAAGAAGTCAAGGGTTACATAAATCCAATCTAGGTCGCAGCGTGGTCGCAGCCCAATCGCCGTCTAGTGGCCTCCGCGCTCATTCACCTGCATGATGGAGGATAACGGCCCTGTCTCGCTCTCCCTGAAGCGGTTCCACAGCTGCCTGACGATGCAGAAACAGGCGATGGAGCAGACCGTCATCGGTATGGCGTAGGTGATGAGGACCGTGTAGACCATGTAGCCTTGCTCCCAGGCCACTGAGGGCCACACCGGGCGGCAGTACGTGCGCATGCCGTGGAAGTTGAAGCTCACCAGGCGGTAGTAGATTGCCACAGGAACAGCCAGAATGAAGGAAGCTGTGAATAAAGAGACAAAATCAGCATATCAAACTAGTACATGTAGTTTTCTAACAACTAGTCAGTGTGGACATTTCTAGTACTTTATCTATTTATTCATTTTTTGAGTTTCACAACAGTTGTGGAGAGGTTGCAACAACAGGTGAATATTATATTTTCAAGATGTCAACCCAGAGACCAGACGGAAAGGTTTGATCAACTAATTGATACCAGGAGGAAACCCTACTCTTGATAAAGTTGATATGCAATTCAGCTTAGTTCACTGACACTGCACTTGAAACATATTGCTTTAGCTATCTTGTACGTTGAGCCAAAGAATGAATATTTTACAAAAACCTAATATTTGATCTGTACTTGTTAAGAGTCTAAAAAGCCTAATCCAATGGCTTTTATAAGCAATATTCGACAGTTTGCCAAACGATATGATATTTGATATATTCCCTGATACAAAACTCGATTTTGATGGTATATACTCTTCTCGCAGCGACAATAATTGCAGGATTTACACTACAATATACAGCCATAGCCGAAGATTAGACGGTGGTCTCACCCGCCCACGTGAAGACGCTGGCGACCAATGCGATGCGACTCCTCCTGAACTTCAGGGAGGCCAGCGGGTGGACAATGGCGCAGTAACGGTCCACGCTCAGGACGGCTAGGGTCAGACAGGTCGCCTGGGCCGCGACCTGTCAAACAATATTATCAAACTTATGACCTAATTCACACGCTATTTCGGTACACAACATAAAACGCTTACTAACAAACTTTCGACCAGTTCTCTGGCCCTTCTCTAGTTGCTTTGACCCGACGCGTACGTCTCTTGACCTGAGCGGAAGTGTGACGTCATCAACGGGTCAAAGGTGCCTGGCAGTCGGTATCAGCCCCCGTCTCTGACGAGGGATGGTCGAGGGTCTCTCATTTAAAATGCCTGCTTCACTCCTCTGATAGAGTAATCCGGTTCAGTGTCTTTAATTCTGACTCTGTCCAAACTCAATAAATATCCTGGGAGACTTTTGAGTCTGCACAACTTCGACATCCGTGCTCTAAGAACCTTATTCTTAGGATAAGCCTTCATACAAGTAATATCAAAGTTACATCAGGCCACCTGTTCAACAGAGGAGGACGACATTCTAACAGCGTTCGTATATTGATCATAATTTTGCTTCAAGGTACAAAAAAAAAAAGATTGTAGATTGTCCTAACATCGACATATTACCAAGCATCGTACCCGTTTTCATTCAGATGGACTGCAAATTGGGTAGGGTAGATAAATCTGAGGCTATTTTAGTCCGAAGAAGGAACTTGCATTGATTCACGGAGTATTGATTGGACGGCCGTTAAGAGCTACGTTTTGTTTATCAAAGCAGGCCAAAAAAAATGATGAACATATTTCGTCCCCCGTACATAGCAAGCTGTTGTTTTCCTGCTAGATCAAAGCAGTCCAAAACTTATATGTACATATCTTCTAGTATATTAGATATATTTAAATGACATGCTGTGTTTTTCTGCTGAAGCTTACAATCATGCCGATGAAATGTTGTGATCAACAGGTAGATGATCAAAGTAGGGCGCAGGGCTGTAAAATGTAAAATATTTCAATAAGTCGCTGGATCAAGAATCTTGAGCTTTTATGCGTCCGCCAATGCATTCCTGGCAATGATCATATGTTTACAATCATAGAGGTACGTGTTTTGCCAGGAAAACACGCGATATAAGTATGGGTTTTACCATAGACGAATGAAAGTGTGAATTTCATTTCGAGATAGAACTATACTCTATTGGACAACACTTTTTAGAATTTGGAGAGAATAGTTTAGTTTGTGTGCACGATTCCTGCGGTCGCCCGATTGTTGTGTATATCAGGAGAAAACAAATTAGATATATGATACTTTTGTTCAAATGATACAGTACTGCTAGTTATATTTGCCTCTACGAAAGTTAAGCAAATGTTTTTGCTCCGTTTCTTCCCCCTCTTCTTCCATTACAAACAAACAAGGCCAATGACCTGGACAGTCGGCTGTCACAAAAACTTCAAATTATCAGTAAAGTAGCATATTCTCATATTTGCTTGCAGATGTTACCTTTCTAGTTCTATCCTGTATATTGAAATTTGACTTACACAAAGTCATTAAAAAGAAAGTTGGAAGAATCACAAACATGAAGAGTGGGAGAGGGATCCCTGTGGAAACAGTAGAATGGCCCCCTGCAGATTGAGACATAGTTAAGGAAGTGATACCGACGTAATTATTCCACATGTTGCCCCCCGTGGCTGGCCCGTCAGAAAATGTCCGCTAGGAAAATTGGCGATTTGAAGTGAAGACGCCACATGAGTCCTTTTGACACTCTAACATATCAGTTGTCCTAACATTTGTTTAATTATATACGTATCTTATACCATCTTATACAACACTGCCGCGAGATAACGAGACCTCCCACGGCTACGTCTCATGTACGTGCAACTTACCGTAGTTTTGTGAAGTTAGGAAAACATGCTGCGCTGACAAAGACGTGAATTTTAGAGAAAAACCTAGTGCGTCAGTCCAATTATAAAACTGGGAGTTGGTAAGACACGTATTCACACTTAAAAAGGAGTGGGCAGAGCATTTCTCAGAAACAAAACTCTTGAAGCAGACTTGCATACTTTCAATACTGCTATACCATATTAAAATAAGTTTTTGCTATAATCTGTGCCATGATATAGCAGTATTCATCTTCATCCAACCTTTCTGAAATTGATTCTACTGATCAACAGTTTCAAACGTACGGTGGAAATATTGTTTCCATTTATTCACAATATCTGAGCCAGTAAGTAGCTATTCTATCTATAGTCAAAACACTAGCCAGCCAAGATTAGCTTCAAAATAGTTAAAAACATCTATTGATCTGAAATGTAATTAGATAGACAACAAATATTTTCTAAAAACATACCAAATATCCAGATGTTATGAAGTTAGGCTGACCACAGAGAGAGAGAGAGAGAGAGAGAGAGAGAGAGAGAGAGAGAGAGAGAGAAAACATACACTCATACACACATGCAGAGAGAGAGAGAGAGAGAGAGAGAGAGAGAGAAACACAAACACATTCACACAAGCAGACAGACAGACACAAAGGCATACCATAAACATTATTCATGGAGGTTATAGTGCAATGTTGTTGCTAGCTGTGGCATTGTTTCTTTGAAGGTAGGTCACGGTGTGGGAACCAACGTGATGTTTGGAACGGGTACGTGATGTTTGACGGTGTATGCAAATCGGTACTGACTCACTTGTTTTAGGTAGTTGACGAGCTTGCACAAGGCTTCTCCAAAGATCCAGGACGGTAGAGTGTAGTTCGCGGCCGTGAAGGGGATACAGCAGACCAGGAAGGCCAGGTCGGTCACGGCCAGGTTGACGATGTAAAAGTTTGTGACGGTTTTCATCTCGCTGAAACGGGCCACGATGTAGATAACCAGCGAGTTGCCTGTAACGCCGACTAAGAAAATGATGGAATACAAAGTGGGCGCTACGTAAGCCTCTATCGTTGTCGGTACGTCAAGCAGACTGGTGAAATTCCCAGTGACGTTGACCAGGCTTCCCACGATTTCAACAGCCATTTTGAAGAGATTTTGTTACGCTGCAACCTTTAATCGATCTCGACTGAACTGTTCTTTATTCTACGTGTCGCAGACTAATTTCAACAACCTACGTATCGTATGGTTGTGCATATTCAACCATCTAGTGATACAATACACATGAAAGAGTAGAGAAAATGAGGACTATTCCATTGAAAGTACCGCTGACCAACTTTGAAGATTGAGACTTTTTAAGAGCCCAGTTTTGGGGCCATCCCCGCAGAACTATGGATTGAAAATTGGATTGAAGATAAGCCAAAAGAAAACTGAGGTCATGACCTTGAATATCCTAACCGGTGAAAATCTGCCCCATACGGAGACCTTTACACACCTAGGTAGTACTGTCAGTTATGATGGAGGTGCAGATAAAGACATCAAAAACTGTCTTAACAAAGAACGAAAGGCATGTCACATACTGAATAACATATGGAGGTCACAGCAGTATTCTACACAAAAAAACTTAAACTTTACCAAAGTTGTGTCCTGTAAACTCTACTACATGGCTCAGAATGTTGGAGGATAGCAAAGAAAGATCTGCAAAAACTGTGAACATTTCATACCAAAGGTTTAAGAAGTATTATCCGCATCTTCTGACCAAAGACTCTTTCAAATGAGGAATTGTCAAACAAATGTAAACAAGAGTGTATGGAAACCGAAGGAGATGGAAATGGAAGGGCACGTGTTGAGGAAAGATCCAAATGACATAACAAGAGTAGCACTGAACTGTACTCCAGAAGGGAAGAGGAAGCAATGCCGACCGAAGCTGTAGCGAACAAACTGGGATACGTTAACCATACTTGGAATAGTATCCAGAGGGTTCCCAAAGACCGAAGGATCGATCTTTAACTGTTTTCTTTTTATATGCACAACTAGCTAAAGGCGTAACACCAGTTCTGCACAATAGTACAAGCTGCGTAAGATGAGACTGTAATGTTTGATTCACTCACACCAGGAAGGACCAATACTCTTTTCGATAAGTGTGGTGGTCTCTTTAACGTGCCGGAGAGGTGGCTCTCCTCAAACACAGGACCTCTAGCTTTACGTCCCATCTGAAAAGACGTCCCTGACCGAAGCTAGGTACTCACTTTCACCTGAGTCGAGTGAGAAAATAGAGGTAAAGTGCCTTTCCCGAGGGTACAACACTGGGGCCCCTCTAGGGATTTGAACCCAGAACTTTTAGATTCAACAGCGAACAACCCTGATCACTCTTGATACCTACTAAGCAACGTTGTTAGATGATAATTAAATGAGTCAACTGGAGTCACTCTAATTAGATATACTCAGCATGTCTTTAGAGATATGGGCATTGGCTGCAAATGACTTTATTGTATTCCGCACACGCCATCTATTCCTCAAGGCACGTGTGCCACAATACCTCATTATACACACGCATACACATGGATAAACTTAAAGCCACACTGGGTAGATGATTCCGTAAAATTCATGATAACCATAATATCCTGAAAGCTACACATATCCCTTCTAATATCAAATTCTAATGCATGCAATTAGAATGTGGCTGTGGTATTAACTAGCTTATAGCCTGTCTGAAAGAAAAATGAAGACCCGATAATACTTTTTTTTGCATTATAGATGCATGGTAGATAATCAGATGCGTTCTGGGAATATATGTCGATTCAACAGTAGTGTGAGTGGCATAAATTGTATGACATGATTGCAACCACCGTTCATAACTGATTTGAGTGTTTTTCGTTCGTTTGTCAACATGTTTACGTTTTGACGCGGCATGACATTTAGGTATTAAAGCGAGACATTTATGTCTTTCTGTGGGGACCACGGCAGCAATTATGCTCTTTCTGGTGATATTCGAACACTGGATTGTCCACAACTTTGATGTTGAACTCGAAGTGCAAAACTAAACAAACAAACATAAATTGTAACTAGAAAAGTACAATTTGTAGTCACATGCATACTATTACCTTAACATGGTCTAGCTCTCAGAAACGGAGAAAAAATATGTTTCCCTTCCGTGAGGGTAAACATAATTGTGTACAGATCGGAAATGGGATTTTCAGTTGATGCCATGTGCAAAATACGATGATTTAGTGGAAATGGAATACAAACTCGCAGGCGACTGTACTAATACTGTTTGACTGGCAACGGGCCCAAATGCCTGGGAAATCACCTGTTAGCGTAAGTACCGGAGACAGCGGGACCTGTTAGAGGACGTGCGGGGGCCGACGGAGATGTAACGAAGGACCACCGCTGGTCAAGGCGTCGAGCTCAGCAGGAATTGAACATTATGGTCTTTAAGTGAAGTGTAAAAAGATTTTAAGGGCCACAACTCTATACTACATCACTTTGGTATGCCATACTTAATAAAATATAGGCAAATCTAATCGAATAAGTTTTAGCAATATATCTTATCAAACGCATTATCCATGTTAGACGAAAGTTGCAAACTGTTTTATGTGACTTCAAATCACATCAACAAACTTGTTTGAAATTGAAGTTTTGGCATCTGTGCATCACCACCAATCAAGGTTGCATTGGGACCGATTGAACGTGTTATTCCTGGTCCTCTTTCTAGCAATTTCATCATCTTCCTTATAAACGAGCTATCATAGCTTTTGTAATGGTGGAATCCAAAGTAGAAAAGTTTTCGTTACTTACTTACTGAAACGCATTCATGGAACCTTTAAAAAAAGTTGTTCTATATGTTATATTATATCATATCATATCATATCATATCATATCATATCATATCATATCATATTATATTAAATTAAATTATATTATATTATATTATATTATATTATGAATCTCATATTCATAAGGCCACAAATCCGCCGCTGAAGACTTTCGGCGTGATATTTTGAGTGCGTTTATGATACTCTTATCTCTTCATCTATTTATCCATTAACGCTTCACAAATCAACAAACGTATGAGGAGCCCCCGGTAGTGACGTAATTCATTATTTTACATGGATTCCTTCTCAAACGACAAGCAAGAACTCTATAAATAACATTAATCATGATAGCAATCTATTTTGCCCGAAGGCTGCATAAAAGAAACCAAGAAGATTATGATGCCAACAATTAAGACATCAAAATGAACTAATGGAAAAATAAGGATATGATGAAAATGTAAAACTAGTTGAATTGCAATCGTTCATTGATCCACACACAATTGTCTGTATCATAACGTCACATTTAGACTACATGATTGCTCATGAAATGGTAATAAACATGTCATTTTTTCACGTTTTATTTTCATTCAGTTATTCATTTCAGTAATCTTTTGTTCTTCTGTCAATCCATTATTTATTCCTTCATTCTTTCTTTCTATTCATCTATTCATTCATGTTAAAGAAATCAGAGACCGTTATCCATTTCTGTATGATCTAAAATGTTCCCAACCGGAAAATTTACGAATAATAGCCTTTAAGATACACCTAATCTTCTCTCCAGACATCACACCACGTTTCAGGTGCAAGAATCAACTGTATATGTATGAAGTACATTTATATTCCAGACCAGGTTGGAGGCTTCAGAAGAAATTTTCAGAGTGTATGACGCATGCCAATTATTTGGACACGAGACCATGCACTAGTATATATATATAGAGAGAGAGAGACAGAGAGGGTTTGAACGCGGCATTCTCTCAGTTGAAGTTCAGTGCTGTGACTTGATTTCTGAAAAGAACGATGCTTTTTCGTCTTTACATATCACATTATATCTATGGTGTTCCCAATGTATAAATGAAAAGGTACGCGATGAATGTAACTTTAAACGATACGGCACCATGGGCGCGCGGCAGCGTGCATCTGCCGCTAGTGGCGTACCTTGCGCCGCCGGCCTACGGAGTCATCTTCCTGGTGGGCTTCGTCGGCAACTCGCTGGTCATCTACGTGGTGGCTCGCTTCGCCGAGATGAGAAACGTCACCAACTACTTCATCATGAACCTGGCCGTGACAGACCTGGCCTTCCTCGTCTTCTGCGTCCCGTTCACAGCGGCCAGCTACATCCTACCGTCCTGGGTCTTCGGTCTGTCCATGTGCAAGTTCGTCAACTATATGATGCAGGTAAGTTTGTATCTCTACACGACTTATGAAAACCTTCCTCTCCAGTTGTACACTTAACTCTGCGGTATCTACACCTCAAGGTATTTTCTGATTTCAGATGTAATTGTTCGACTAGAAATTAAGTATTGCTGCATCCATCGAGCAAAAAAATGGTCTGTAGTATTGTACTTCTTGACTAGCCTCCGTTGCAGACTCCTTCCGGCTGTTTCCTTTTTCAAGTTACAGTTTTATCATTACATTTTTTTTCTAGGCCTGTAAGCATTAGTAACTAGTCAGAAGAATGTCGAACAAGGAATGTTTGGTCACTTTCTTAGCGTCAGGTAATATTGCCTCTCAGTGACGAATTCTAGCCTTACTCTCAGATAGGCAAAAAAGACTGATGGTATAATACAGTGTATATAGACTTTGGGAAGGTCATGGTAGTAATCGGATGTTACCCAGCTGCAGGCAACTGTGTCTAATTGAGTCTGGACTGAAATGTATTACGAACGTTTGGGTGGTAGGCATCCGACAGTAAATGTCTCCGAAGTTATCGTTCAGAATGAACCCAAAAGAGACATCCATGTAAAAGGTTAAGTACTGTACTGGCGCCTGTCCAAAGAGCCGTACTTCTTAACTACTTTGTGTGCTGTAGACCTTCACTAGGCGGGTTTTCCACATTTGTGCGTCCATTTTACTACAGTAACCCATTACCTGTAATCACTCTTCCCTGTTTCTCGCTCAGTTGTGCAGTTAATCTACAGAGACAAGTGCACAAGGGAAATGGTTTCCCGTGTATGTATGGCATGGGTGCCTTGGGGAAGGCTGTCAATATACTTCTCTCGCTGTCTGGCTCTCAGTTGTAGATGTAGAAAAAGCTGCTGATCAGGTCTGTGCGTAACATTTGTTACAACGTCAAAAACCATAATCAGTCCTGACAGCTTTCATCTTCTCTTGTCGATACAATTTTCTTCCTGCCTACCTGCCTACGTGCTCAGGCCAGAAACTGGCCCCTTGCTTTCCAGGAGGATCCTGCAAGCAGTCATTATCTTCCTGGATGACTACAATTTATTTTGGGCACGGGTTTGCTTCATGATGACACTTTACCGGTACAGAGAGACAAGGGCTGATTCCATCCGCAACTACCACCAGGACATTCACACGAAAAGTCATAGGGCCGAGCATGGAGGAGAAAGGGACGTGTTATTTCATATCTGACTTTTTTCTCTAATACTTGGGGATTTATGTTAGTAGTGGCTGCTATTGTGGCCTTTCGTTGACAGGGCATTTGTGACGCAGGCAAATCCTATTACATCAAGTGCCCTGTGTTAAACGTGTTTTTAATGGCAGCATTGCGCAAAGTTGTAATCGTCGCTGGCAGCGGAACATTTGAACTCAAAGTCTTTGCCAAGTCTCTTAATGCTCTGGAATTATTACCACTAGTGGCTGCTGTTATGGCCTTTCGTTCAGTTTGGCAGGGCATTTGTGATGCATGGCTTTCCATGTATGCAAGTCATTTCACAGGTTGTGACATGTGTCAGAACGTCTTTTAAAGGGCAGCGTTGCGCAAAGTTGTAATCGTCGCTGACAGCGGAAAAATCCTAACTGAAAGCCCGTGGAAATATGAAGGTCTGGCGGCAAACTTTCTAATCAGATCGCTGAAAAATAAACTGTCAACTAGTCTGCCACGTTTTGGAGAACGTACGCTGTTGGAATACTGAATAGATTATCATTAAACAGTTTCACCATTCATATTTTATTGTTGTTGTCTATCCATTATCAAAGGCCATTTTGAGTACATCAATACTTTATCAAAAGCACTAACGTACGTTGAACGAGCTAAAAAAATCAGCTATTATATATGACCCTCTACTTTCAGAATAAGTGTTTTTTATTGTATTGCATTCCCGGTAAACCTTATGGTACACCAGGATTGCACTGAACAGAACAAGCTGCATGTCAGGGCAGATGTATTTGATTCATTCACACCGGGAAGGTCCTCTAGTCTTTTCGACAAGTGTGGTGGGTTCTTTATCGAGCTCGAGGTGTGGCTCTCCTCAAAATTGGGAGCTTTATCTAATGTGTCTATGAGCCTTAACGGAAGCTAGGTACACTATTCCGAAGGCCATACTATCGGGACCTGTCAGGGGTTCGAACTCAGTACCTCAGGGTTTGGAGTCATCAACCCTAATCACAAGGCCACCAAGCCACTAAGTGTTAAACACGTGATGTGCACCCATGATATTACTCGAGCTGCCAAGCCACATCACACTGTTCGGTCTTTTCAAGCCGCCTCAACACGATCGGATCTCTAATAATCGTTCTGGCGTTATTCCACATAAATCCAATACGTATGCATCTGATGGTTAAAAGCACTTTAAATGATAATGAGTAGACGTTTACGGGTATATATAGTAAGGAGCTCAATGTGAACCAATACACTGAAAACCACCACTGGCAACTAACGTGTAAGTAATACCTTCCTTATATGATTATGAATATGTATTAAAGAGCGCACAGATAGATAAGTACTAGTTTCTTTATGAAATAGATAAGAGGCCGGCGCAGTACTGGTCATTAAATCTCGACTACAAGGAGCCTGTTATATTATTTTTGAGCGATAGAGAAAAGGTCTCAAACATTCTGTTCTGTGGAGCGGTGTAGCCTCCTTCGCAGACTTCTAGGAGCGGTGGCGTTTATTTTGAGGGGGGGGGGGGGTGCGCTGATACGTGATTTTTTACACTGGCCAATGGTCTCTAATACTAGCTTATAGGGAGTTATGTCGCCGAGGAAGGTTTCAGTTTTGTCAAAAAAAGTTCTCTTCATCGGAACCGGGAGCTTGAGAAATGTTACGATTTTTCACACCTGCTTTGAGATTAGTGATTTACTTGGTATCCGTGCGATTCACACAGACAATAAGTAAAGCCCCCCCCCCCCCCTCTCACTGGACCCGCGGCACGCTTGTGGCGTCGCTGTGGCCGATCGAATTGACAAAAACGCTCAACGAATTTCATCGACAAAATATGAATTTTTTCAAGCTTTGTGTGTTTTATTGTCTTTTTGGTCATACTTGCACGTTCTGAAAGATATTCCCATTATAAAGTCAAGGGTAACACAAATCCAGTTTAGGACGCAGTGACGCCCCCAGCGTGCCGCGGGTCCAGTGAGATTCCAATATTATTTAGTACTCAAGACACTTGACAGGTAATCATGTTGTGCGTCAGAAGAACATCAGGGGGGCTGTGTTAGACATCTTACTTATGTGACTTGCGGCAAGCAAGGTAATAGAGGTCGATAAAAAGGTCAACATTCCCTCTTAGATCTACGTGCAGTCGTCTTAAAGTAAAGGGAACTATCAAACGTAGTACATAATGGATTCACATACCCCATTTCCGCGGGCGTTAGATCATCTTTTTAGTCAATATAGCTACAATGTAAGGCATGTTGACTTGATTATATATATGGATGACCCGCGCGCGCATCACTTTGCGCCCGTTTCCAAAAAAAGGAAAGTTTTCGGCCATCCTGTTAATCTTAAGAAGCAGCTGCCAAAAAAAGGAAATGCATGCTGACAATAGCAAAAACATATATCAGAAAACGGACACTAATATCATAGAATGCCAAAGTCAATTCCAAACTCAAAGAATGAAATGAAGAATCTATATTTCTGTATACCATACATGTATGTTAAGTTTCATTTATCCTTCCTGACCACGTAGATTTCATAATGAAGGCAACTTCTTTTTGAAATGAAAGAAATGAAGAATCTACATTTCTGTATACCATACCTGTGTGTTTAGTATCATTCATCGTTCCTGACCACGCAGATTTCATAATGAAGGCAACTTCCTTTTGCCAAACATTTTTTTTATTTGCACACTCGCATCAGTTTTAGGGTTCCCAAATAACGTCATCCCTAAAATCAAATCAACATAGCCTTAGACGTGACGACTTGGGTTACTATTTGATTTCTCATCAGTTTTAGGGTTTACAAAGGATGTCATCAATATCATCAGATCAAGATGGCCTAAGGCCCGTATTCCGCCAGACAGCGATCCTACTGCGCTCTCGCTGCGACCTAAATCGGATTTGTCTAATCCTTGATTTCATAATGGGAATACTGTACCATGAAAAATATAAAGTTGACTGAAAAGACAAAAAGCGTAAAAAGATTTTTTTCTATGAAATTCGTTGAGCGCTCTGTTAAATTTGAGGTCGCTGAAAGCGTGAGGCGAGAGCGACGTCCTGGTGGTATGGGGGTATAAGACGTGACGACATGGATTACTATTTGCTTTCCCCAGGTGACCACTCAGGCCACTTGCTTGACCCTGACCATCCTGAGCATTGACCGCTACTGCGCCATTGTCCACCCCATCGGCTCCCTGGGGTTCCGGAAGCGTCGGATAGCCATCGTCCTGAACATCTGCACATGGATCGGTGGGTACCGGTGCAGAAATGAATGATAAAACAAATCATAATTTAGTTGATCATAGACTGTCTATATGTTCTCATTATTCAATAATCAATTTATCGAATGTATTTCAGAACTAAATTTCCGTTGTATATGAACTTGTTTGAACTGCGGCAAAAGTTAATGCTGAATTAACTTGTGTGCAGATAAAACCAACACATTTTCCCTACCTATGACCATTCAATGCTCTATGTGGATAAAGCCAATATAGAGTAACGTCAAACCTTCTGACAGTTATGTCTGATCACTTTAGCCAATTGCAATAACCTAAGAGCTATGTGACCCTTAACATCTCATAAGTTATTATGATCTTTCAGTTGAGTGAATAGCACACTGCAAGTCTAAATCTCCCCTTCTATCTATTCGTCATTCCCTTCAGTCAGTTTCTTGAGGACCAAGTCTTATCCTCAGGGAGGTTTATGTTATTAATCGTGTTTATTATCAAATATCAATAATCAAGCATTATGAATATTGTGAGATTCTACCTATTCATTCAATCGACTCCGAACCCCAAAATATCCGAGGAAAAAGATTTACTGTCTACTCAACACAACGATTTATTCTATCGACATGTAGCAGGCAAGGGATTTTGGAATTATCGTAAATTAACTAAACCTTGCTGAATTCACGACGCGAATAAAACGCTCAAAATCAAAGAGCCTACTGACGAGAAATACGTGTTAGGTAGATGAGCATGCCTGTGGCAATGCAAGTTGACATCAGGACACAACGAATATCAATCTCACTGAATTTGCTATGATTATTTCATGTTCAAAGATTTCAGAAGTGTAATAACTCTAACCCTGAGGAAAGACATTGCGGATATTGGAAAGTTTTGAAAAGAACTCATCTTATAGATACGTCCATGCATCATCCTGTCTGGGGGCGATACCTGGAACGGATGTTTAACATGTTGGAATGGTGATAGCTCTCACCATTTGTAATTGTTAGTCAAGAAAAGTAAGATTAACCTGACGATAAATTCTACAAAAATGCCATGTGAGTACTGGCTATACTTTTAATCAGTTTTTAACAATTTTTTCCCTTACATGAACCGTTAATAGTATATAGTAAAGCTTGATACCTTGACATTAAAAGCTGAAGGCATCCGGTCGTCCAGCCCCGATGTAAATTGTTTTAGATTTATGGATTATTTCTTGTGGACACGCTGCACATGTTAAAATATATTTGACAGGTGAACCTGAATTTAACGCTACGATTCGGTTCACATGCACATCAACGGAAATGTTCCGATAATGAATTAAAGTTCATGTGGAGAAGTGTATTTTATTTATTGATGTACCATGAAAGGCAACAACGCAGATAAAGGTAATGTAGACATATGATAGAATGCAGCTGTTGCTATAGTCAACAGAAAAAAAGAAAATGCTAACCTTTTGCTGTTATAAAAGATAGGCTGAAATTGAATGCGCAGTACAACATGTGACAAAGTTAAGATTTTGATGTACAGATGTGGATTGAAATTTCATCGTCTCTCTCTTTCTTTCTCTCTCTGTGCCTCTCTCGCTCTCACACTCACTCACTCACTCCCTTTCTCTCCCCCTCTCTCTCTCCCCCTCTCACTCTCTCTCTCTCCCCCCCTCTCTCTCTCCTCTCTCTTTTCTCTCTCTATCACGACAGCATCCTTCATACTTGCCCTTCCCATGGTCATGTACTACAAGCTGGTTCCCATCGCGTGGTTCGGGATCCGCACGTACTGCCGGCCCGTGTGGCCCTCCCCGACCTTTGAGCAGGGCTACATGATCTACACGGTCCTCATCACGTACTTCATCCCGCTGGTGGTGTGCGCCGTGATGTGCGGCTTCATCCTCAAGCGGCTGTGGAACCGATTCAAGACTAGCGAGACCAGACCCCGTAACCACACCCTCCAGGTAGATCCATCGCTGACCATACGTCCTATGTACTTGGGAATGATACGTCCGTTAGCTATATGTAAAAACAAGCTTGTATATTTGTCTATTTACCGGTCCGGCTGTGAGTGACATACAGCCAGTAGACAATGGCTATTACAAAGCGATAGCTATCTTACAAAAGGTAAAATTGTGGAAATGATAAATTCAAATATTTCCAGCTGCAGAATTGCAAAACCTCACACCAAATAATGCTCATAATTTATGAATTCTTTATCCTTCCAGACCAGACGCATCAGCTTCATGGTGATCGGAGTGGTTGTGTTGTTCTCCCTGTGCTGGCTGCCGAACCACGCGCTCAACCTGTGGCGCATGGTCAACATCCGGAACAAGGTCACCAAGACTGTCTACTACCTGAAGGTGTGTCTTAGTCAATGGACAATCATGATTGTGTTTAATGGATGATGTTAAACGTTAGCTAGCATTCAATTTATATATATTCTGAGGAACGCAATTTTTATTTGAATGCGTTTCGGTTTTGTGCAGTTGGCATGCAAATTTTGAGTTGAAAATTGTATACCGACTGTAACTTTTGTGCAGGCTCATACATGATATGCTCTTTGGTTTTTATAGACCTTCCTCATTGCTGAATCGAACATGGTCCTAATTTGCAGAATTCACAGTTTACGTCTCTGTCTAAGCTACCTACATTTCCGTCAACCTCTTCTTTGGTTGGTCTCTTTCGAAAATTTTAACATAAATGCCCCTGTTGTTCCAGGACAAGTTCACACACACACACGCGCGCGAGAGAGAGAAATCAACGCAGTTGCCTAAAATGTAAAATAAAATATAACCTCCATTTTCATGGGTGTTATATCTAGCAGTCTAACGTCAACCCTTTTCCCTGTCAGATTATCGCGCTGTTCCTGAGCTATGCCAACTCCGCCATCAACCCGTTCGTCTACACGTTTGTCGGGGAAAACTTCCGCAACTGCCTGAGACAGATGTGTCAGCGCACGAAGGAATTCAACCTGACGCAGAAGACCAAGGTCACGTCCAAACAGAGCTACAACACCACCACGCTGACGGCGGCGTCAAAGATCTCGGTCCGCGGATCCTCCTCTTCCCGCTCTACCGGCGTCAGCAAGGGGAGCGTTAAGCAAGTGTCGTCTAACAAATGGGATATATTAGAGGTCGAGGAGTAAGGAAAGTCCCTATTACTCAGTGAGCTTCAAAATGCATACAATTTGAAATTCCGATGCCCCGTTAGAAGAGTCGAGCCATGGGTTTTACGGATGTTGCAGCTCGTATGATATTTCAAAGGATTGAAGATCCAAACAAGAAAGTATTAAGGCAACATTGGCAAGCAAATGCAGCATATTTCACTCACTTTCTCCATTGCGAAAATGGACTGTTTCATATCAATATATTGAAAAAAAGGGAAAGTACCAAAGTTACTTCCACCCGTACCCATGCATTAACTATCAGAACATCACCCTTCATTGACCCACAATAGCACAAATGATGTCCAGTGTACCCAAAATATACATGTTTGTACATAGTCAGTTAAAACAAAGCAAATTCATTTTGAACGGGTGTATCCCAAAAATATTCTTTAGATAAATCCACATACGCTCAAGGTTTATGTGATCACGGCTTCCAGGGATGAACAAATATCATTCCTTTCTGATTGACAAAAGGTTTGGTCGACATAAAAGCTTTTAGAAATAATTCATGGCATGTCAAGAAGAAACGAAAATTCCCATTGGTGAGAGTGCTCGCTTGAATTTCCTGTAGTCAGAGATAAGAGTGTTAAGGGCACTTTCGGAGACCTCATGGGGACGGGAACGGAAATACAAAGACGGATTCTATTTGTTTGAAAGTGTGAGTGATGTAAAAGGGTCAGGTAAGGGTGAAGCTGCGTGTGTATGTCAAGGGTACAGGGCGGGCTAAGTTAAGGAAGCTTTCTTCTCCAGCTTGTCAAAAAAAAACCACCCCCACCAATACCTCTATCTTACATCTAAAAGCCTATAACATATAAGATCTCATGATTTGAATTCTTAAAACTGAAAGCATATACAGTGAGTAGGTAACTTCAAAATCCCCAGTTCAGGCTCACATTTGCAAAAACAATACACAATCTTGATAGAACTTACAATGGATCAAATATTTCGTTATCAATTATGATTTATGGATCTTTCTATCGACTAGAAATTAAATACACATATACACAAACGCTGAGCAAAGCTTCTTGGAAAAGGTAAAGGAAATCACTTTCACACCAGCGGTGGTATCGAGGGAAATATAATAAATATTTATATCAAAGACCTTTGATAAGTGCCGTAATCCCATCTCATGCCTGTAGCTTAGAATAAACTCCTGTCAGTTGGAATAACAGCACTACGATTGTGTTAACCTTGAAAGGTTAATATATTCTGTAAATCCATTTCTTTGAGGTGAAACAGCTTTTTAGTTTGAATCATTTACTTTAGTTTGACATCTGAAATAGCTTTGATATGGTAAATAGCAGAAATTGAAAACGACGATTCATTAACATTACACAGTAAATGCTTTTTATAATTTTTCATTATTTCTCTATCCCCGCGTGTTATCGGCCTGGCCTTAGATTCCTGCTTGCATTGCGTATTCGTCAGTAATTATTGTAGGGTTTCTTCAGAGGTTTGCCGTAGCTGGACACAGGTGCTTTGTATGGTCTTTAGTATGTTTCTTACGAGCGCGCGCGCACACACCCACACCCACACGCGCACACACCCCCCCCCCACATATATATATATATATATGTGTGGGTGTGTGGGTATATAAATATATATATATATACGCACACACCACGACAATCGTTCAAGAAGCCAGTCTTTGAAGACCAAATAGCATAATACTTTCTTCACGACTTAAGATTCGGATCAGACCAAATTTTTAAGAGCATTTGTGTTCAAATGCTTAACGGCTAGACATGGCAACGCCACCAACATATGTAAATACCTAAGTGCAAATGCCCTCTCCTGTGGATTTGAAGGTATGCGAGTTGAAATGCTACGTATTTATACGGACTTACATTATCTTTAATTCTTTGTAGTCAGCTTCAAATTTTCTCGTCACAAATGCCATATTTTCAGTGTCTCGTCGGTAAATACATTGACAGCTGTCACATTGGAGAATTCCATTCCAGTTCAAAAAATTGAATTCTTTTTACAAATCAGAATGTTTGAGGTTGATCACCGGAACGTACTCTAGCCATTTAGCTCAAACACTTAAAGTCTAGACATGTACATAATTACGTACATGTAAGTGTACATGTTGATTTGAAGGTACGCGAGTTCAAATCCTACGCATTTATGCGGACTTCAAATATCTTAAAGTGAGTCGGTGGTAATATAATGTAGTTTCTGCTGATTTCGACTTGACCTTGATTTCGTACCTGATTGGTATGTAATGCCGTGTTCAGGCAGTAAGTGCTAGCGTTTTCGACTGCCTGGCCGAGATGCGCTGACTCGTGCTCTATCGCTGTGTGTAAGTGCAGCGTTGTAATGACGATGTTTCTGTACTTATCATCTAGTGTGTTGCCCGTAAATTTGTAGTGCTATGATGATATGTAGCCTTATGTAAGTGTATAATAGTCTATCTGTCCGGGTAGCGCTGTCACTAGATTGTATTGAATGAATGAATACCTTTATTGTACACATATACCCACTGGGTTAAGTACAGGTCGCAACAAAAGAATAGTATACAGATACATCTATACATTGTCAAATTACTACATGGATTCGACTTCTTTGTAATGGTAAATATGTGAGAGCAGATATGGTTAACAATCAATGGTTTATTAAAACTCATTATCACATAGGTAGATGGCGTCGACCAATCAGAAGCCTCCATTGCCAACAATAAGTGGTCTGTTATCACGCCATAACACACCACTTATTGACGTCATGTAAGAACACAACCGTTCCATTTTGTAGAGGGGGTATCTTTTTGATGAATCTTTTTCTTAACCTTGTTTAAAAAATCTTTATAACCGTTGCATTTTGTAGAGGGGGTATCTATTTGATGAATCTTTTTCTTAACCTTGTTTAAAAATCTTTATTGTCTTAGAATTCCTAAAAATTTCCTTAGAATACATGAAAAAGGGAAAGCAAATTTGAAATTCCCAAAAATGTTCCGCGTGTTCCATTTGTTGTTGGCCAAAGAAACCACGTTCTATCTAAGGTTCCGCGCGTTCCATTTCCTGCTGGCCAAAGAACCTGTGTTCTATTCAGGTTTATCTGAGGTCATGTTGCAGGGAGATTCTTCAAAGATAACATTTTCTGACTGACCTGAAACCGACACTCCTATCCTGTGTGGTTGAAATAAATAAATCAGGCAACAGTTGTACATATTCTTCATCATCTTCTGTTAAAAAAGGACAAATGTGAATTCTGAAATGCATTCTTAATAGTATAAGGGATTTATGCGTCAAACAGAAATTGTCTACTCTTATATGCGTCAGTTTGGATAAGCTATATGATAATAACGTTAATGACCCACCTCTTCCTCGGTGTATATGGTGTCATAACGCCTGGTCATGTGCTATAACCACCTCATAAAACCACCGAGTGAGCGATATACACCTTGGGGCGGGTCATTAACCCTTAATTAAGATATAGATTGGTCTATATTGATGAGGTGTATGAAGTAGGGGAGCATAGGTTGTATCAGTCTATAAAGCTCAGTTCTCTCTTAAAGTTTGTTCTCTCTATTACAAAATGATGTTCATCTTTTATTCTATACAGTATTGACCTATATGTTGTTCCAGGGCAGTGCGGTTATGTCTTCCGGTTTCAAAGTATAATATGTGGCAGCTGATTCGTGTTTAGCAATATATAATGATCATATTAGGAAGTATGTAACACACAAATGTATGCGATTATGAATTTGTCTAATATTATGTGGCATTGATGAATTTTGTGCAACACGTTTCAAGTTCGTGGTATGTAAAATTTATGTACTAAAAGGTATATATAACGCTAGTTCGTCTAAATCCGTTGTGTAACCCTAGTTGCTATTGGGCTATTGAAGAAAAGTGTTAAATACATCAGCAGAAATATTCTAGTGTTCAGAACACTGTCTAAAAGCTTCGATGAAACTGCAGTCGGAGACGACGAGGTCAAAAACTTTCTGCCCTATAATGGAAATGATGGTTTCTTCTTTTGCCAAGATTGGTGTCAATTAACTCTTACTGAAAAACGCATCGGATTTAGGTAAATTATGCGTTAATGTGGTTATTATTCAGGAGTAAATAAGTGTCACTAAGTGACGCATTGATTATCGACCATTTGAGGGACCAATTTTGTCGTCGAAGTATTGTCTGTGATCCAACCACAACGCTGAGTATGTCGTGTGATGGTCACGGTATGAATACACATTTATCTTCGAAATAATGTTGTTGTGCTGGCTGAGTGTTTTGTCATGGTCTAAGCATTTCAACATATGATTTACAAGTATGAGCATAATTTTGGATCTGTTTCAGTTCAAATGCGCAATCAGCTTTATTCCTCTTACATTTCCATCCTTTTTTAAAAACATTTTCCCGTTAACATCAACACCACCAGGATACCTAATACCACCACCCGAAAAAGATACGTCCAAACAGATCTCCAACCCAACGTCTCCCAGTATAATGCACTCCTGTACATCTAAACTGTATACCTGAGGGATGCTACACTGGAGATCTTTTAAGCCCACTGTTTTTCAACGTGACGGATTTATGTAACCCGGTGGATTAATGTCAATGGCGGTTACGTCCATGATGATTTATGATTCTATGAGTCCACGAGCTCTCCCTTCCCCAGACACATTTTGCTATACTATAGCTACTAGTGCCAGTTGCACGGGTAAGGGTGTTTTTGAGAAAGCCGACTCGTCACAGGAGCTTGTCCAGAGATTACCTAAAAAGCTAAACATGAATAACATGTTATGTTAATCTGTAAGTTGAGCAAGTGTCAGAGTTTGTAGCACTGCATTTGTATTATAAAACAGATAGGTGTAGTTCGCTAAACCCACCGTAACACTCTTTTGCTACAGTCGGTTTATTCTCAATAGGCCGGACACCTTCCATCAGTTACTCCTTGTATCACCTTCCGTGGCATCGGATGGACGAGTGTCTATGCTAGCGGACACGAGATTCGAGAGGTCATGGGTTCGATTCCCATCATACCTGACTAGACGTTGTGTCCTTGCATTGGGAAAGTTACTTCACATGACCTTCCTTACTCCACCCAGGTGTATAACAGGTTGCCCTCCAATACCATGCCTTAAACATAGTGAATAACAAACAGCCCATTGCCCCTACGAATTCAAGCATATAAGATAACCTTTACGCGCATTTTTGCTTCGATGCAAGCACTACACACGCGGCTCATGTTTAAACTCTCTTCTACATGTGTGCACACCGCTTGGATTGTGACCCTTGCAAAACAAACATGACATTTCCTCGCTAAAAAGGCTCGTCACGGAAATGACAGTGAATGCTTCTTTAACAATGACAACCGCCAAAGGGTGTTTATATGTAAAATTTCTGGCAGAAAATAGTGCAAGGTCGAGAAAACAAGGTCATGACATGCAAGGAGACCGATAAATATTTACCCAATTACATAACCAAAACAGTTGTGCGAAGAATGTCGTCTTTGACACCTTTGATTTAAAAATAGTCAAAAGAACAAGGTTCTTCACAATCAGAACCACTCAACCAACCAAAAGGCATAGTGCAGTACTACCGACCGTAACATTTTCTTTGGTTACGCCTAATTAATTCTTAATGGACCTGTCATCTTTTGTCACTCAAGCCTTTTTGTATGTGTCATCATATGTTTATATCCTAAACATTGACACTGTAGACAACTCCTGTGATTGTAATGACATGCAAGGCATGATAAACCCGTCTACTAAACAAATATGTCGTGACTAAATCCTAACTATTATACATAAAATGGCCGTGACAAAGAAATGGTGAAAAACACTGCGCACAGTAGTTGCGCAGTGGTAAAAACATGGGACTTCTGTGACATTCCGCAACTCTAGACGACAACGCCACAAGTTGTTCAAGCAAGAGGACGTGTGTGGAAGACGTCTGAAACTTAAATGTAGAAAGTTAACACTTGCTTCAAGCAATGGTCTCGCCAAGCAGGACAAGTTTCGGCATGGGAAGTTCTTACATCCAGACTTTCTGCCTGATAGTGTTATGTTTGGCTTCAACCGTTGGAGGTAGGTTTGTTCCTTCACTTCACGTGCTAAAATGAAATGTCATCGAGTGCTGTAGGTACGAGTTTTTACCATGGTCCTAAATGAAATAAAAGTTAGACACACAAACAAACTTGATCACGTACTGTAACTAGCTGCCTGCAGTTTCACGCAACCTTGATCGTTGAGTTGCATGTCCCCATTCAAGGTTCAAGTTGAGTTGCATGTTGAATCTATTTTGGTTTCTCGAAGCAATGGGTTCTTTGATTTTCTGCTTTTTCATCGATTTCTTTTCAAGCGTCGGCTTCAACATTAAAGCCCGTAAGTAAGTAAGTAAGTAAGTAATGACCAATATATCCTTTGATGAAGTCAGATAGAAGGACCTCTTAACCCTGATTTGGTGTTTGAAGCGTATTCAGGGTAGCCATATAAGATATTGACCGGTGCAATGGCTGAGTGGGTAGAGTGTTCGCCTTGCATACGGTAGGTCGCGAGTTCGATCCCCGGCCGGGTCATACCAAAGACTCTAAAGATGGTACATGCTACTTTCTCTGCTTTCTCACTAAGCATTTGGGAAAGAGTACGGTAGTTAAACATACACCACTACCAGTGGACTAGCCCCCTGCTGTAGTGACTTGTACAAAGTTGTGTGGCCCATGGCTGCCGGAAGGGAGATGGTGCTTTGGAGGACTTTAAATTTAACTTTAACATGTAAAATAACTAGGACTACCCACGTATGAAGTTACATCCCTTGCAATGTTAGTGACGTCGAGCTAGACTATCATCTAAACTTTTATGAAGCCAAGCAGCGATGACGATGGTCATTTTGATTTGGTTATTTGACCGCAAAATCTCTTGATGTGTATTAGGAGTTGGTTTCGGTCTACTTCTTGAAATACACATGAAGGAGTACATGTAAGCTGAATACTGACTAAGCAAATCCATTACCGGTCGATATGTGAATACGAGAAACTTAATTTATTCCTAGAAAGTTTAGAGTGACTTTCTAGGAATCAATTAAGTTTCTCGTATTCACAAATAGAGTGCATACTTACATACACCATTTTTTTTTCCAAATTCATGCATTTTACCGTTGTTTTTAATGTTGGGAAAAAGAATAACTACATTTGTGGTAAGGGTGATGTTATCGTCTAAGTAGCCAATACATGTATCTCCTTTTTAAACTTACTGTTAAAGCAAAGACCAAGTTGACTTAATTTGATTTCATTGGAATTGCAACGGTACAATACACGTGGGACACAGGCTGCTATTGCTGATGTCGTGACCGTCACAAGTTGAAGTGTGCTCTATACGTTAGATTATGTGTTTAGTGTTCGTACCTAAAGCATAAGCGGCTCCTTATATCTTGCTAATTCTATTAGTTTGTTCTTGTGTTCTTGTCGTATGTGCACGGGAGCCTTTAATTTGAATCCAATTACGCTAGGCCATCCGTTCGTTGCTTGCTTTCTGCCTTGCTACGCTTAGCCCTGTGAGTGGGCAGGCCACCTGTTTGCTGTTTTAGTAACCCTATCGTCCGTGTTAACGTTTTGTTGCCCTGACCAACGTAACGTCAATACGTTCCCTGACAAACGCACAGCAAAGACTTCATTCAGGCTTTTGTAATGAGCAGAGAAAGGGTTGGGGCGCTCCACAGATTCACAGAGAACGCATGAGCGGTAATATTTAAAAGCACGTTGTTCAACCTTATGGGACGGATTCGTGTTCAGAAAGGTTACCCCATATGTTTCCTAATACTGCAGTAAGAGAGGCGAAAACAGTTTTACAATTGTATAGCCTGTATCGCAAAAGAATCAAAATGACGAGTTAAGAAAACAATTTCAAAATGACGACCATGTTCGTGGATAGGCAAGACTTACCTTCAAACGATTGGGGGCAAAACTATGGCAAATTCCGTCTTATAAAGGGTACCTTGAGCAAACGTAAATACGTCTATGGTGTTACGAATATAGCATGGATGAAAAACGTCGTTTTCGGTATACGACACAGTCCTCATGTAGGCTGACCATACGTTCATATTATGATTTATGCAACATTATAATTTCCATGAAAAACATCCTATCAGAAGTTTAGATAATGTGTGTGTTATGTAATGTTTAATTAGAGTTCAAGACAGCATAACAGCATCACCCTATGTTTCTCCATCCCAAACATAAATATGTGCCTTAAGCCCCCCCTCTCATTAGGATGCAACTAGTTGGTGACTTGGCAAGTTTCCGAGGAATTTCCCCTAGCACTCACACTAACGCACGACGCATTTGCAAATGAAGCCCTGTTGAGCAGGGTATCGGAAACCACAGTGTTGCTACCGAATCGAAAACCAATGTAAAATTACTAAAACGCATAAAAAAAATTAATAGTGATAAAAGGATATTCACTTATGATATTTGGCGCAACATGATTAACACATTATGAAATATAAGCATAACGTCAGACTACTTTTACAGGGACAGAAATTATCAAAACGAACTGACACGAACGACATACCAAATTTTGGTTTATCATGTGTATCATGTATATGTCATGATATATGTTTATAGATTTATTAGAGCAAACAAACCTTGAAACTCATTCATTACTTTTTACAAAATAAATGACACCGTTTGGTGACCTATTGGCGACTAATGGTTCCAAATAGGGGGCCAATATTGGAAACTAGTTAGCAACTAGTTGGCAATAGTTGGCAACTAGTTCGCGTCCAGTCACCACTTGCGATTTTTTTTTAATCGACAAAAAAGTCGGAACCGCAGGAGACGAATTGGCGTTCATTGGAAACCGAGTGGCAACTACTTGGCAACTGTGCGAAACTAGTTGGCGACTGTCATTTGCAACTAGTCGCCAACTAGTTGCATCCCAGTGAGAGGGGCCCTTGAGACTTGATCAAATTAACGAAATTGTGAATATCATCAAGATATCATCATTAAAGCATAAACGATACCGGTCGGTTTATATGTGGTGACACTTTTATCGAACAAACGTTATCATGCCTTTGTGCTCTCTTTGTCGAAGTATCGTATCAAAATGATCTATACGCACCGCAGTTAACTTCTTCCGGTAAACGACACTACTAAATTTTCATTAACTGTCATTGATCATGCTTTAGGAATCTGATCGAATATCTCTGGAACGTAAACACAACGAAGTTCGGAAATTGACGTATTTCGGGCCGCTGCCTGAAAAGACAGTTGAGATCTGGAAAAAAGTAGCTGCTTTGGAAAGGGAAAACTATTTGTTGAACCCGAGTCATCGATGTAAATATGACACTGCTTATGATAGTCATCTTGTCTGCTATAGGTGCCAATGTTGCCCAGGGTAAGACAGCGCACCAAACAAGTTTGTGGGAGCGGGGTGAAGGGGCTGCCAGCCGCGCCGTAGACGGGAACGCCCAAACGACCTGGGAGTCTGCTTCCTGTTCACACACCGACGGAGAAGATAATCCCTCCTGGTGGGTGGATCTTGGTCAAGCGTATAGTATTGACAGGTGCGTACACTGGTGGTAAAGTCCACTAGTCCTTTCAATTTACATGTTTATACATAAGCATCAAGTGCAAGCAAGCAAACAAATACACTGGGTATGTACACTTTAAACAAATTCAGGTCAGTCGTGGAGGTTTCAAAACTCGATAGCACTTGTCATGACTTTTATTATACATATTAGAATAATCGTTTTAAACACCATATTCAAAACTTGACATGTAGGCCCAACAGCACAGCGTCCTTTAAATCTGAATGGATGATTTGCTTCTGGTTTGTGTCTTAATCAAAACTTGGTCAAGGAAATGCTCAGTATACAACTTCCAGTGCCCTTTACGATTGCAAAGGTTACAAGTTTTAAATATAGTGTTTAAGAACATTCATTCGAATATATAAAAACTCAAGTGTTATCGCTTTGCTTTCAATATCTGCAGAGTGGTCATCTATAACCGTCAGGATGACTGTTGTTGGGAAAGAATCAATCCCTTCAACATCCACATCGGGCATTCCGACCAAGTCAACGAGAACCCAGAGTGTGGTGGGGATCATCAATTCAGCACGAACGTAGCGTCCGTTTCCGTCTCATGTCAGGGGATGCGGGGACGGTACGTTGGCGTTCGTCTTCCCGGAACGAGCCGAGTACTGACCCTGTGTGAAGTACAAGTATTTCCGGGTAGGCCGCTACATTTGATTTATTTATCGGTTGTGACGTCATATTTACGTTCTAGGGGCTGTACTTTATATGGCTGCGACGTAACGTGTGCGTTCTACGAGCTGTATTCTACATGGTTGTGACGTTATGTGTGCGTCCTAGGAAGTGTACTTTACATGGGTGTGACGTCATGTGTGCGTTCTAGAAACTGTACTTAGCATGGTTGCGGATTCATGTGTGGGTTCTATGAATGAATGATTGAATGAATGAAGGGTTTTATTGCGCAACAATTGCATCAGTGTCAATGTTCTAGGATCTGTGCTTTACATGGTTTTGACGCCGTGTGTGCGTTCTAGGATCAGAGAAACCAGCATGATCTCCACCCCATATTTCTTAGTCTCTGTTACCCATTAAAGCATCTGCACTACTTTCTCATGGGACATACTTAACTGACAACTAAGCAACTTTCACTACCGTATCATCAGGCAAACCTTTGACATAAGTAACTTGCATCAACCAAAGCAAGATTGTATCACTCCGCCTCGCATGGCATGGCAGTTGGAATAAATTTCAGAGTCAGCTCAACAGTAGATGTCATTTCTGAGTTGTTAGATCTTTACAACGAATATAGGGACCACAGAACATAAAAGTCTCTCTCGTGTCTCCTTTCAAACATTTATCCGTATCTTTATTTCTCAAGTCCCCCATTGGCACCGGGTGTTCGCGACTGTGAGCGGAACGGGACAGAGTGTCTACGATGCCTGGACGGCTGGAGATGGTGCAGACATCAAACACGACAGGCACCCAATGGTCGAGCAGTGGGGGTCGCTGGCCTTGTATCAGGTATTTTTGCCGTACTTCCGTTCCCTTTTTGGTCCGTCTCTACGGCTATCTGTCTGTCTGTCTGTCTGTCTGTTTGTCTGTCTGTCTGTCTGTTTGTCTGTCTGTCTGTCTGTCTGTCTGCCTGTCTGTCTGCATGCATGCTTGTATGTAGGGCTGTCGGTCTGTCGGTCGGTAGTCGATTCTACCTATGCAAGACTTATTTGGTCATTTTGTTATGTATATGGTTGTCCTTATCCGCATGATCTACATTTGATCCGTTTGATTTTAAGCACATGGCATACCATATTCCTTCAATAAAATTCTGATAACAATGTTGTGTGTTGTGGAGTCGTACTGAGCTTGCTTGTCTTCTCCAATCGTCAAGTATCAACAGCATTTTGAATCGAAGTCACAGTCAGGTCACCATTGTCAGAGGGCTATTGTTCTATCCACAGATAAGAATCAAATATTACCAAGAACTGATTGAGAAGCAGTCTAACTACGTATCATCTACCAACAGGTGAAGGTGGTGTTTGAGTATAGTCAGTCAATGGAGCTCATCTTCAATGGACAGAACACCAACAAGAACAACTGGTTCACCAAGAACCGCCTGTGGTCGTCACCGTGGAACGACATCAATTCGGAGCCCATCAACTATTTCTCTATCGAAGGCCACGCAGACTTAAAAAGGTAACATGGTGTTTCTACTAAATCAGTTTCCAAAGGCCTCGTTGTTTTTCTTGTGTGATGTGTGTACGTGCATGTGGCAGGCGTTGTTGTAAGAGTACTTGAGTGTGCAAACATTCTGTCCATAAAGCCCCCCTCTCACTGGACTCACGGCACGATGGCGGCGTCTCTGTGGCCGATCGAATTGACAAAGCACTCAACGAATTTCATCGACAAAAAAAAACAATCTTTTTAAGCTTTGAGTGTTTTGTTGTCTTTTTGGTCATACCTGTACGTTTTGAATGATATTCCCATTATAAAGTCAAGGGTAACACAAATCCAATTTAGGACGCAGCAACGCCGCCAGCGTGCCGCGGATCCAGTGAGAGGAGGACTTAGGTTTTACACTGAGGAACTTCATATTTGTCGTGCGACAGGTTGGCGACGACGAATTGAGGGCATACTTTCGACAATCGTGAATGTGTTGTACACAATTCAATAGAACAGACGATTCACTCTGTCAGAGCCTCCTTAAAATTCCTACAAATTCCTACCTAATGTTTAACAACGTACCCGACTTTGTCCAAAAGGATATCAATACGTTCTTCACTGTGCTGAGACTTGCAAATCCAGTTTTTCCAACACAAACTACTATCGGTAGACGTTGGAAATTCTGACGACGATTTTGTTGCTATTGGTTGACTGATGTCAGAAATATTGATTATTGATTGAGCTAGCAATAAATTGATTGATTGATCGGTTTATTTATTTATTGATCGATTGATTGAAATATTGCTGGTTTGGTTAAAAGGTGACGATATTGTTGCACCCCTTTCTTTTTATCATCACAGACGTTTCTTCATCAATAGACAGTATAACGGGTGTGACCGTGACATGGGTTGGCTTGTTGTGGCAGAGATGGGCCAGTCGGCTGGATGCAATTATGAGCGCCCTCCCACAGGTCAACTGCCCTACATCCGGGTCTCTAGTGCGGGTAGATCAGTCAACTGGAACAACGGTATGTCATTTACACTACCTTTCTCTGTACCACTTTGTCCGTAATCTACCGGTGGAATGACAGTCTCCAAAACGTCAAAGCAGTATCCAATTGTCCACTGCTTTGGCCATTTGGATACTGCCTTGCCACAGGCAGATCTGCTTTACTTAGTCCGAGGCTCTCTCTCCCTATCTATCTACCTGATCTCCTCCGCGTCTATGCTATGAACATACGTGATCTTGCTTCTCTGTGAGTAACTACATGACTTGTATGATATGATACTGAAAATTGATTTCGTTTTGCTGTATTTCAGATAACGGGTTTATAACAGCGGATCGCATGGTCATCTTCATCGACTCTGGTAAATGAATTTAGATTACATCAATTCTTCGAGTTGCAATATAATGTCCTTGTTATATCCTATACCAAGTTACGGGTTATTTTTATATAAATCTGCGTATTATTTGGCACAAATAGGAACTGACAAAAGCGCTGTGAGGTCAGAGAAAATTGCAAAACCATGGTGACCTCTACATGTAGAACATGTTGAAAATTAGTCCTACTATAAGTCAAACTCAAGTCAAAATGACAAATTCTGTTGTGATGTTATAGACATTTCGCATATAGATATGGGTGTGGTCATTAACACAACAACTTTGTCATTGTACAGCGCGATGTGACCACTGTGAACAGAACTGCACGTACACAGACGGAGATTTCCAGTGCTCCTGCCATGACGGATACGTCTTAAATGAAGACGGAGCTTCCTGTGGTGGTACGTGACTTTTTGTATCAAAATGTTATCTATAAACAACAGTTATTGACAAAGATAGAAGTTTAACTCATCCAATGTTTGTCATTACGTCTTTTGATTCATCAATGCTCATTTCTTTTCTTTTTTCAGACGCGGACGAATGTTTGACAGAAAATGGCGGCTGTGATCACATCTGCTCCAACACCGAGGGGAGTTTCCAGTGTTCCTGTAACCCTGGCTACCTTTTGAATGCCAACGGATTGGCATGTGATGGTAATGATCAATCTTGTTATATTTCATCCACACTACAGTAGTCATGTCTATCTATTATCTAGACAACGCAAATTTATGAAAAATAAGAGTGAACGTAGGGGGATCCAAGATGACTTGCCTTTATCTTAAATAGTAACTACATCAAAGCACAAAGATGCTTGAAAAACTACATTGTCATTCCAAAAACATTCATAGCTTTTCCTGCGAGTTTCACATTCATTCTTTGACCATGCGAATGACGCACTTGCAACTGACATGAACTACAGATAGACTCCCAGCTTGACTCTATCTTTACTGCCCTTATAAGCCTTCGAAGTGCGAGAATGTGCCCTACAGTTGACCTTCCTACCCCAAAGCCGTTCTGATTTCTCCTCAGGTGCATTTTCAGCGCTTGTCTTCTTATGTTGGGGATTAGTCTGTTAAAAATTTAGTTGCAAGCATGTCTAATAACCTTTACGAATGTCTGGTAATGCAGCAAAGGTGATGCATTGGACGACCTTAACCTCGGAACCGTCTCATCTGCATTGTCGTAAAAGGCCAATGCCCAACTGTATGAAAGTTAGACTGCAACTTCCAACACAGGTATCTATATATGGACTTAACATTACCATGATGATACTTGTGTTGGAAATTGAAGTTTAACTTTGATAAGATAAACTTTCAAGTCAATGACCGACGTTGAAATATAGAAGCAAATTGGAGGATTAAAATGTAAAACATTGTCGATATGCAAAATACCTGTGACGGTCCGCAACCTTCAAGTAAACTTCATACTCTTAATGCTGATGATTGGCAGTATTTACGCCAAAAAGCAATTACTCAAACAACTGGATATGATTTTGGAAACGGTCAGACGTTTCAAGTAGCATCCACTACTTTTCGTCAGTGACTGTGAGCAAGATCAGTTGAACAGCAGGTTTATAACCACGAACTATGAATTGATATGCAAATAAGGAGAAGACAAATTTTTAGATAGTCCAAAAGAAAGCGAATTAGATCTTCATCGACGTATCAAGGATCATTACGGTAAGATTTGCCTGAGCTCAGTGAGGGATCTGGAGAACACCAGCAGGAAGATTGCGGACTACCGGAACCATCTACGCTTCAGTTTACGGTGCCTCAAGGTAAGTGTCACTCCTGTCAGTTTGCGCCTAAAGACCTCCATCAAAGGCTTCAACGCCAACAAGATAATTTCTAACGCGGAAAGAAAGCTACTAAACGAAAGAGTACGACAGATCAACTACAAATTGGATGGACTAAACGCAAGAAAATCTAATCTTGAACAAGTACTGAGGGAACGATTATCAGAGGAGACTTTTGCCGAAACTAAAGAGTTCATAACACGGGGACAGCTCTCCCAACACGAGAAGGGTAAATCTAGACAGAAGAGCAAATTCGAACGCCTACAGCAAAAACAAGTGAACCGAGCACAGCGGATAGTGACCCTAATTGGAGATCTAGCAGTCCAAACCCTCAAACTACAACACAGACTAGAACAGATGAGCGGTGGGTAAAAAACCTCAGTAGCCATACCCTTACAGAGCCAGAGAAATCGCTGCTTTCTAGAGGTCTAAATTTTGCAGTAACACCTAACAAAATCCCCAACATCGATATTGTCACAGAGACCGAGTCAGCAATTCGACGAGCCCATATGTCATACAAACAGGCTGAAGCCTTACGCACTAAAGTAGCTACCACTCTGAAAGTCTCTAAACCCCCTGCTAGTAACATTACCCGGGAGGAACAAACCGCTCTCAAGGATTTGGCCACTAATCAAGACATAATGATTCTTCCTGCTGACAAAGGCAGATGCACAGTAGTCTTAGACAGGGAGCAGTATGACAGGAAGATACAGGACCTCTTAGGGGACAAAGACACATACAAGCCTTTGAAAAGAGATCCCACTACCAAGTTTAAGAGGGAAATCATTGAAGCCCTCAAGAAATTAGAAACTGATGAAGCTCTGGATCATGTCACCTATCTAAAAATCAAACCCAAATCGGAACAACCCCCTGCTTTCTACGGCCTCCCCAAAATCCACAAACAGGACGTCCCTCTACGGCCCATAGTTTCTGGTATAGGCTCAGTCACCTACGGGGTAGCAAGTTTTCTAGCGAAGATTTTGGGACCTTTAGTGGGGAAGTCTCAACACCATGTACAGAACAGTGCAGATTTCGTAAACAAAATCAAAGACATCCAGTTAGACGAAGATGATATCATCACTTCGTATGATGTGTGCTCTCTTTTCACCTGCATCCCCCCCAAAGAAGCGGTGTCAGTAGTCAGGGAAGCCTTAGAGGCTGACAACACACTAGCAGACAGAACCAAGTTATCTGTGGACCAAATATGCAAGCTGCTAGACCTCTGCCTGGGGTGCACATACTTCACTTACAAAGGACAATTCTTCCAACAACTGCACGGCTGTGCTATGGGTTCACCAGTTTCGCCCATCGTGGTAAACCTGTACATGGAGAAATTTGAGAACAAAGCCCTCAGTACTTTCAAGGACACTCCCCCGGCCAACTGGTTCCGTTATGTAGATGACACTTGGTGCAGACTAAAGAAGAGAGTAGCTGATGATTTCTTTGAACATATCAACCAGATAGATGACAACATCAAGTTCACACAGGAGTCGAGTCAAGATAATATGCTCCCTTTCCTAGACACCAAAACCATCATAGAGAAGGATGGTCGCCTCCAGTTCGAAGTATACAGGAAGCCAACCCATACCGATCAGTATCTGGCCTTTGATTCTCACCACCCTTTGGAACACAAACTGGCAGTTATAAAAACTCTCTTTCATCGGGCAGACAACATCATCACCTCAGACACGGCCAAAACAGACGAACATAGACACCTCCGAGGTGCCCTTGGCAAATGTGGCTACCAAAGATGGACTTTCAACAAAGCCCTCAAACCGTCTGACCAGTCCAAGAAAACGCCTAAGTGTACACCATTGACCGACAGAAACAAGGCCAACATCACTATTCCATATGTACAAGGAGTGTCCGAAAAACTCCGACGGATCTTCCAAAACTTCAACATTGCCACCAACTTCAAACCTCAATCAACTCTCAGACAAAGACTGGTACATCCTAAAGACCGACCACGCAAAGGCAGCAAGGCCGATGTCATCTACAGACTCAAATGTGAAGAACCCAACTGCAACAACACTTATATCGGAGAGACCAGCCGATCACTTAATGAAAGGTACAAAGAACATTGTGCTAATCGCTACTCCTCGGCCATTTTCCACCACCTAAAACACAACCAGGGGCACTCGTTCAATCTCGAATCCACTGATATCCTTGACCGCGAACCCCGCTGGTTCGAACGTGGAGTAAGGGAGGCAATATATGAGAGGATATACAATCCAACCCTCAACAGGAAAGGAGGGCTAAGGGTGGAACTGTCTGGCACTTGGGACATAGCCTTGGGGGCAAACCAGCTTTAGCTCCTATATTAAAACAATAGGAGCTATTGTCCCCTTTTACTTCAACCTTGTCTTGATTTGTCTAATTCGCTTTCTTTTGGACTATCTAAAAATTTGTCTTCTCCTTATTTGCATATCAATTCATAGTTCGTGGTTATAAACCTGCTGTTCAACTGATCTTGCTCACAGTCACTGACGAAAAGTAGTGGATGCTACTTGAAACGTCTGACCGTTTCCAAAATCATATCCAGTTGTTTGAGTAATTGCTTTTTGGCGTATCTTATTACCTGGATGTCTAATCTTCATCGACGTATTGGCAGTATTTGTCTACTAACTTTTCCCAAACCAAATGCAAAGTCAGGTACCTATTTTTACGCCTGGGTGGATTGAGGATCGTCGTGTTAAGTACTTTTCCCAAGGGCACAAGATCGGTGAATCCTGGACCTCTGGGGTATGAGTCAAACACCCTGCTGTTACGACACACGACCCCAAAAACCCAAAAACTGTATCAAAGATATTTCATCATAATAATGTACATACAACCTTGTTATATTTTGTCTTTTAAATCATACTTTTATGTCGTGGACCATATTCAATTCATTAAGTCTTTCAAATTCAATTTTGCATCCTCAACTGTATCTATCGAGTGGGGAGGGGGGGGCTAACGAAAGCCATTTCAGGTCGTGTGAGATATTTTATCATGATAATATACATATACAAACTTGATGAACCAAGATGAATAACAGACAAGCTATACATACCTTCCCACCTCTACAGACGTGTGTCTAACGGCCACGCCCCTGTACGTACCGCACCGCAGTACCGCCTACGTCACGGAACAGGAGCCGGACGTGTGTGATAATGAGCTGGAGGAGGGCTGGTACCGCTTCACTCACGCGGGAGGCACTATACCCACCAGCTGTGTGGGAGTATACCGCTGTAGTACAGAGTACACCATATGGATGAATGGTTCACACCCCACCGGTAAGGCATAGTACATTAGAATTCTAAATATACACACACATCTGGACCTTACGGTCATTACTAATGGATTAGCTCCCTGCCATTGCTTGCACAGATGTGTGGCCCAAGGGCTTTATAACTGAGATGCCAGATTGGCGCCCCTGTACTCGTCACGTATATATGGAGCTTGAATCTCAATAGATATGTTCGTCTAGATCTTGTATGCATGTTACAGATCTACTGTAAAACTTCAACTTTTACAAGTCAGTATTCTTCTTTGCTTTTATGTACTAACTGTAGAAGGTTTATTTTGTCTTGTGCATGGAATTTACAGTTATAGTTTTATCATCATGTGTCTTTGTCGAAGTCCCTGGACCTCATGGAATAGGTTGTAGAAAATGTTTTGTATTCAACAAGCTTTTTTAAAAATAAAGTATATCATTTTTTCATCTTTGATCACGTAGATGACACCATTGCTGACCGCGTGGCGTGCGTTAATACCGGCGAAGGCGACAGTTGCTGCTCAGACCAGTACAGCATGACAATACAAGTCAAGAGGTGCCCGACGCCTGGACACACCTACTACGTCTACAGACTTGTACCGGTTCCAGAACCAGTGAGCACAGGCGGTGACTACTATAGTGACTACTACGGGTACGGCGAATACTACGGCGAGGGTCAAGAACCAACACCCAGCCGTTGTACTGCTTACTGTGCAGGTATGCCTGACCTGTTCTGTTATCATCAGCAGGTTATTGGTAATATTTCCTATGTTTGTTGCAAAACCGAGAGCATATACTGTCTGTTACCAATATACCTTATGCCAACTGAAATGAGAGAAATTAGCAATGGTAATTCTGACATTTTTCAATAGAGCTTTTGTGAGTGAGTAGTGTTTGTTTATTAAACATCTGAATGTTGATAGAGTAAACAGCACTGTTTTCAACACATCTTCATGGTTGTTGCCAGGTGACAGCGAGCCTTGTCCGAACGGGGAAGAGTACAACGTGTTCCATCGAGCCTGTGGAAGTGAGTTCCGTGTACATCTTTTGTTTTGTGTTTGTTTTGTGAGTTTTTTTGTTTCTCGTTTTGTTTTGTTTCTTGTTTTGTCTTTTGTTTTGTCTCTTGTTTAGTCTCTTGTTTAGTTTAGTTTTGTTTTGTAGTTGCTGTTGTTTGTGCTGTTGTAGAGGCACATAGTAATGTACAGCGCCACCAGCGGCCAAGTCTAACGTTGCATAAGACACAGCACGATTTATTTGTTTTCTATTGCATGCCCGGTAAACCGCCTCAAGGCGTAACACGTATTCTTGTACTGAAGAATACAAGCTGCATATCCGGACAGATGTATTTGATCTCCTCACACCAAAGCTAGGTACTCATTTTCACCTGGGTAAAGTGAAGAAATTAATGTATAGTGCTTTTCCCAATGCCATGGGCCTGTCAGGGGATTCGAACCCAGGACCTCTGGGTTCTGGGCCAAACACCCTGCCAACGCGACGCCGAAATTACCGAGACTTTGGCTAATGTAACCTCTGTAATACTCATCCACTATTCTTCCTTGCAGACATCTTCCCGTTGTTCTCAGACAACCCTGTTCTCAATCCTCCTGAGTATGACGTCAGCAACAATCAAGTGACCTTCACGTGTGAGATTCAGTTTGACCCTGATGACGTCACTGCCTGGTTTGACGTCATGTTTCTGTTCGATGACGAGTACTTCCCGGACGTGCCTAATGTGACCCTGACGGCCGGGAAAAGGCGCGCAAAGATGGACGCCAGCCACCTGGGTCTCAACCAGCTGTACCCAAACGTGCCCGTCTCCTGGCCGTCAAAAATGGGGAAGGACGTGAGTCGAATCTTAACTGATCAAACCTTAAGTTTCTTTGGACTTCCAACCGTACATCCGTAGTACATCTGTACCGAATTGCTGTTTTATCTGTCGTAATCCATATAGGGTCTTTTGAAATGGTAGGCCGACTGAGATGAAACTCGGAAACTATACAAATAGAGGAAGAGTAAACTAGTATCGGTCAATGCGATTTCACCGGCAAGTAACATGTTATGATGTACCCAACAAAATATGCCATGCTGTCTAAATTCAAAGACAATATACTTATTTTTCTTAGGTTTCCTGCCAAGTGAGGTCATACTGGGAAGGTACCCCGGATGTAAAGAGTGAGTGGCAGCAGAGCAACTCTTACTGGGCAGGCATTCAGGTAACGTCAACTTCGTCTATCCTTACATTTGAATGAGAGTATGTCAGATTCAATCAGTAGTAGTCCATCATCATATTGCCTCCGTCGGTCAGTACTGACCATGGTATAATCATATCATAATCCCCTACAGCATCGACTATGGCTAAACAGCCCTATACATATATACTTGATACAGTAGTAGTTCAGTGATTACATTATTCAACCAAACTCTGCAGTATTTAAATGTATTATATGAGGTCACAAACTTGCTAATCCTAGTTTGACATTCATCTTGTGTGCTCCCTTGTTAGAGCGTTGAAGACACTGTTGTGGTTCACGAGTCTGCTGACCACTACAAGTTGGAGCTGACCAGTACCGTCCCGTTTGTCTGCGAGAGTGGGGCGCAAAGGGCGGGGCAGTGCTACGTAGACGTTCCCTTGACCTTCGACCGAAACCACGATGACGTCAGCGTAGCTGAAGGCTGTCACGTGAGGTTCGACGCCGGTGATTGGTCAGATACAGAACACAGAGTGAAAGGGGAAGCCGTTTTGGTTGCGGTAAGAGATGGCCAACAGGATGGCGACAAGTACATGGGCGTCAGCGTTGGACAGATCTCTCATGCTCCCGTTGCGTACAACGTTCCTCACATCCTCCATGGCTACACACCACAGGTCAACGTCCAGGTACGTGGTTCCAATGTCGTATTTACTTCTCTAATCATGGATTTCAGTTTCAAATTCATTCTCCAACTCCCGACGGTGCAAGGACGGTACGGGTACTCAGCGGAATGAATTAGAACTGCAGTTACAGGTGTCCCTTTCTTATTGTGGATGCTGATTGGTCCAACAAATGTATCAACAAATCGATGTCGACCAAAATGTGACCTGAGCTAGATATTGATTGGCTGATGGATGGCAAATGGCCAAATCTCCTCTGATTGGTTAGTATTATGAACATACGGGTAATATGATTGGTATTCTCGCACATCAAACATTATCATATAATGATTGGTCTATATGGCATCGATCGGCCAATCAATGCGCACCTATCTTGGCGCTGTTAGTCAAGTTACTGCATTTATTTATTTCGCTGCTAGGGATCGCTCTTAGATCGCCTAAGTAAAATCGTATTTGTGACGTTATTAGGGTGTAATTCTGTTTTAATCCGCGTAGAGACTCCGTTGACAAGCGACGAAAATTGGCTGGTTGGTTGACCTTTTTCTTCAGGTTCGCACCGTAGATTCGCTTGAGGCAACTTGCACGTACGCTGGGGATCCCCATGGCGTCTCCTTTGACGAACACACCGGGTATGTAACACAGACACTGGCACCTACTATAGTGTACTATACTCCTGAGTGTCTTCTGTCCTCTCCGCAGACAGGCGGTTACAATAGGTTTGGGGACCAGGCTACACAACACAATACTTACCAATGTACTATACGTCGTAGTTGATTCAAAATCACCGAGTTGCGGCTTATGTTATAGCCTGCTTTTATTCCGCTATGCTGTCTGTTCACTTGTTGCTTAGTTGTCGATTATCTTTGGTATATTGTGTGTTGTATGAATACGTACTGATGTTGGTTCACAGAACCTCACATTTTCATTGTATGGAGACGCTATGTAGTTTTTTTCTGAAACAACAAACTTTGTCTCATTCTTTTTTTCAGGGCTTGGCGGAAACAAATTCATGTCATCATACCGGGAGAATTCATCATGTACAGAAGTACAAGACCGGGCAGGAATTTCGAAGTAAGTGAAAATGTTGACACCATATCCATATATACTTTTCCAAGAACACAAATCTGCATTGTTGTACTGACGATGTTTCAATTCTCTGTGACGTGTCTATTAATACCCCCATTCCACTTGGACGGCGCTCTCACCGCGCTCTCACGGGGACCTCATTTTGGCCAGATCGCCGTGAGAGCGCCGACAGCGCGGCGAGAGCGCCATTGAGAGCGCCGACAGCACGGCGAGAGCGCCGTGAGAGCGCCGACAGCGCGGCGAGAGCGCCATGCGCGCCGTCACGTGCACCTCGGCGAAGGTTTTGAACATGCTCAAAACCTTGGCCGTGAGAGCGCCGAGGATGGCGATCAAAAAACGAGCGCCGAGAGAGCGCCGAGAGAGCGCGGTGAGCGCCGTGAGAGCGCCGTGAGAGAGCGGTGAGCGCCGCGAGAGCGCCCAAGGTGGGATCAAAGGGCCGCAGCGAGCGCTCAAGGATCGCAGCGAGCGCCCTATGAGGATTGAATGGTCTTAACTGTAGTTCAAACAAATTTCATTCTTGAAGTGGTGTATCTTGAATTTCTGGGAATCTTGTGGTCAAATCATAGTTTTGCTCGTGGGTAGTACAAATTGACCAATATCTACAAGTACTTGCTTCCATTCAAATTAAATTCCCTCCAAGTTTTCTTGTCAGTGGTTCAAAATGTGTTTCAAAATTCTGTGATTTACGTTTCTATTGTAACGTAGAATTATAAGATGTATCTATTGCAAACAGTTTACATGACAGACAACACAGAAAAAACAATTTGAACATACATATATTACTTAAGACACACACTGAGCGACAGTGCAGCGACTAAAATTGAATCTGTTTTCCCCTTGATTTTATTATTCAAATATGATGCAAGAGGTAAAGGTATGACTGAGAAGACAACAAAGCACACAAAACGTAACAAAAATTCGTTTTCTATCTCTGGAATTCGTTGAGTGATCTGTGAAATCTTTAAAAAGTTGCTGACATTTGACATTTTGGTCGCGCTGAGAGCGCGCAAAGGTCGCCGTAGAGATTCCACTTGAGCAAGTTTTCCAGGAGTTCGGCGCTCTCACGGCGCTCTGGTCAATTTTAGGTCGCCGTGAGAGCGCGGTGAGAGCGCCGTCCAAGTGGAATGGGGGCATTAGTGGAATTGTCTAGAAATGTTCAATCCTCCTTGTACACACCAATCACATTTATAGGACGTAACCTGTGGGTTTTGTTGCATAGCAAATATCAACAAAACATTCCCATGACTTTACTTCTTCCGTAACTTTTCATTAAGCAATTTTCTCCTAATATTTCTCGTCTGTGATGTGAAGGTGCATTCTCGGCTCAAGACGTGCGGTCGGGGAAGATTCAGGAATAAAGTTTCCTGTAACTGCGGTGTGGCTGTCCGTGAGGATAATGACGTCGTGATCGTGGACTACTGCAGTAGGAACTCTCCCATCGTCGCCTACAAGACAGCATTGGGAGGGCCTCTCTCTCCGGGTGTTGTAGTCACCCAAGATAGCAATGGAAAATACATCAAGGTAAGATAACGACTGTCTCTTGACTACTGGTACAGTAACATCATTTTGCTCTATCTTCGTGTCTGTCGTAAGCTTTGTGTCAACATCTACGTTTTCACCCATAAAATCACGTGACATACAAGTGATATTATAGTGTATAACGTTACACATCAACAGAACTTGAGACAACAGAACTTGAGACGGACGCACGCCCTCACAAGTTTCTGAAAGTACAAAAATACAAATGCAACATTTCTTCTTTTGAATGAATGTACATCAATGTGTTAATTTGCATTGTACCAGCCAAAGAACCTTGATGCGCACAGAAAGTAACTTAATGCTATTGTTGTAGATTTCGATGCCCTCCGGTGCGTACGTGGAAGTGGTCGGTTCTGGTTTCGTCACCCTCCGTGTCCACGCGCCGGGGATAGACAGGGGGTACACCGAGGGGCTCTGTGGGTTCTTCGATGGGAATCCTAACAACGACCGAATGATGCCGGACGGCTCGATCTCCGCACACTTCGTCTGGCCACGATGGCACAGAGACTTTTCCTATGCTTGGCGGTGAGCTAAATTGATATTCCATCTACTAAAATCTGCTGCATTCAGGGCAAAATAATACATTATACACAGTATTGCCACACGCGGTAACTTCTCCAGTGTCACAGTGAATAGCTTTAGATTAAAGTATTTACATATATGTCAAATTGCAATTAGCCTACGACCATGAATTTGCAATTGAATCATTATTATGATTATATAATGTCCCTGTAAATATGGAAAATACTGTTGGGAGCGCATCTGTAAGCAGCGACTCCTATGCTGAAGTTCAAATTGAACCAGTCAAAATTTCCGAAAGGAAGGTGACTGACAGTGTGAATAATAACAATAAAACACTTGGTTGTGTAAAAATAGTACTTTTATTCAGTGGTAATCTCTTGTTATATCTTTGCTTAGAATCCCGCGGGGAGAGAGTCTCTTCGACGTTGAGTGTCCAGAAGAAGTCAGTAACCCCCTCTCTGAGTCAGAGTTCTGTACGTGCGGGAACATGGTCGAGTGCAGCGCGACTAAAACACGCAAAAACAACAACCTGAACCCAGCATTGAACGTCATCCACCCGCTTCAAGACGGGAGAAACAAGAACTGCACTCCGCCACCGGAAGTGATCGAGGAAGATCCGGTCCAGTACAATGACGACGTTTGTGATACGGAATATGAGTTCGTCTATGAAGAAGATGAAGAACCCGAAATCAACGACGAATGGCCAACCCCGGACAGAGGGATAACAGAGGAGGAAGCGAGGGGAAAGTGTCAGGGAGGAATCTTAAACTTGACCATCGCTGAAGACTGTCGAGATGTGTACGGTGTTGACATCTTCTCCGGAGTGGACTTCTGTGTTGCAGATGTGAAAGTGAGTAAGAACATAAAAAACGTCATATCGTTCATTTTTGCTCATTAAATAGCATAGTGCAAAAGAGTCAGAAAGTATTGTTACAAGATTTTGTAATGGTTTGTCATTGATGCATGTACCATTTTTCAGGTAACAGAGGATTTCCAGTACGTTGACATTATCGTGCAGAAGATTCAGGCGGAATGTGCCGAAAAAGCCTACAACAATGTCAGCCTGTACGAGACTGATGATGACGGAACCGTGAAGCCCCCAGCCTTCATCGCCGAGAACCTGTGTCCGCGCCAATGCAGTAACCAGGGACGGTGTGTGAACAGTACGTGTGAATGTAAAGAGGGTTACACGTCTGCAGACTGCTCCATACAGGTCGGCAGGCCTCCAGTTGCGCTGGAACTCCCCTCGGACGGGCTGTGTGACGTCAGAAGTCGTCCCTGTATGAAGACGTCCTTCTTCGCCGAAGACGTGATGAACTCGGAGAACCTGACCTGTAGGATCACACAAGTTCAGGTTCGCTTGGTTCGCAGAACATGACTAGTCTTTTGAATTACTTCTACTCGCATTAGCGCAGCATTATTTATAGCGTTGTTATAAAGTATCTTAATCTTTATCTATTAGATAAAGGATGGAGTAAAGACGCAAGCCAACTCCAGCGGCCGATCCGAGGCGACGTTCCGCAGTTTTGGGGAGGTGTCGTGCGCCCTCCCCAGGTCTCCTGTACGGGACGGGTCACCTGACACCAAGGAAGGCGCGGTGTCTCATGGGATGCTGCTGTCCGTCAGTAACGACGGAGAACGGTTCAGTGAGGAGTTGTTCTTCACCGTGTACGACTCCGTCTGTCAGGAGTGTTCTCAGGGAGGGGACTGCACCTGGAAGGTACGTTCTAACGTATTATCGTATTCATCCCTATGCCGCTGTCTTTTTCAGAGTTTTAGAGATTCACTTTCAAATTAATACGAAAAATTTTTGAACCGATGTTTTCTTAAAACCCAATAATCCTTTCCTCAGACTATTAACTGACGTTGTCACGTTCAAGGCTAAGTCATGTTGGCTTTTGTTCACAGCCGAACACCTGCATCATCCGAGGGCACTGTTTCAGGAATGAAGACCCAAACCCGAACAACATTTGTGAGCAATGTGTTCCTGAGCTTTCCAACTCAGCGTGGTCAGATCGACCAGGTACCAATTTCCTAATTTTTCGTATGATAAAAACTTACTAAAGCAGGCAAATGGAAAATTTAGAGACAAAGATCGTTAGAATTATGAAAGTATAGATTGTGTTATTCAGCAAATCATTTAACATGCTTTTTGTTTCCGTTGTAGACAACGAGGCTCCAGTCTTTACAGCACCCTCCACTATCAAGAAACTTCCCGATGAAAGTCTGACCATCAACTTGGGTGCCGAAGATCCCGAAGGTGGGCCTGTGACATGCAGTCTGACATCCGCAGCTGAAGATGGCGTTAGCGTACAGCCAAACGGACAGTTGGACTGGACAGCAGTTGACGTCAACTCTACTATCAACGTCACGGTCGAAGACGAGTGCGGCGCGTCATCCGAACAAACGTTCCACCTCACCACAATGGCGAGTCCTTGTGAGAACGGAGGGTCCTGTGTGCCCGATCCCGACATGCCCCGCGGACAAGGCTTCTATACCTGCGTGTGTCCTGGGTACACCGGGGACGTGTGTGAAACTGAGCTGGACGAGTGTCAGTCCGACCCGTGTGCGAACGGCGGGACTTGTATCGACCTTGTGAACGGATACAACTGCACCTGCACAGCATTGTACACCGGTAGCCATTGTGATGTGGAGGTAGCAGACAAGTGCGCGGCCCTGGACCCGTGTTATCCCGAGGTCTCCTGCGTCAACCTAGAGGACGGGGGCTACCTGTGTGGACGGTGTCCGGCCGGATACTTCGGGAACGGATACGAATGCAAAGGTGACGCACTAATTTTTCTTCTCTGCTGTTGATTTTTGCTGTACATAACAGTTCAACGAGTTATCTTCTTCAGAATGGACCTACATGAATATGTTGTAGTAGATCTGAAGTAAAATAAGCTCTATAGAAAGCCTGGTGTGTTAGATGCATGTCAAACGGAGATACAGATTTAGTTACATTGTGGTGTTCCAGTTTCTGTGTAAAATTTAAGACATCCTTTCACACAGATACGGATGAATGTGAGTCAGATGGACATGGCTGCCTGCATGGCTGTAGCAACCTTCCCGGAACGTACGAATGCACCTGTCCAGACGGGTTCGTCTTGATCGGTGATGACTGCATAGGTAAGACCCCGACCTTATTCATTATCATCATTGTTGTGTCCATGCTGACATTGTCACTTCAAATGTGCATGTACTACGTTACGGTTTTCCTCAAATTTTGAATCGGATTCTGCTTGAGATATTATTTTGTTTCTGATTTCTAAACAGATGTGGATGAGTGCGAGGCAGAGCTAGACGAGTGTTCTGACGACTGCACCAACACGGACGGGTCCTACACGTGTGCATGTCCTGAAGGCTACGAACTCGACTCGGACGGATGGACGTGCATCGGTATTCATTTGGGTTATCTTTTTTTGTAATTTTCTTTGCGACAGTAATAAACATCGGTTTGTGTAGTTTGATTTTGTTGATCAATAGAAAGATACGCCAAAGTTTTTAAAATCTACACTTTATTATGCTTTGCACATCGGGGCACTCCACTTGCATGGCATTAGCTTATAGCACTTCTGTTAGCAAATTCATGCTTGCTTTTGAATCCGTTCTCCTTGATATTATCTATCTATATTTCATCAGCATCTTACTACATGCTTTATTTTGCACTGGAAAATCCTCTGTCACTAATCTATGTGATTTTCAACCACGTCTGATATTGTGATCTTCCAACATGTTTTCATTTTACTTTGCCAACCAGAAGCTTTCTCATAAGTAAGTATTAAAGAATTCTGTTTGTTTATAGACATAGACGAATGTAGCCAGGATGACATCGACTGTCACGAGTGCCACAACACCCCGGGCAGCTTTGAGTGCTCATGTACGGACGGCTACGTGGTCGATGACGATGGAACAGCATGTGAAGGTTAGTATGTACAAACTGGACTGTGATATCAGAAATCATCAAGACTTCTTTCACGTTTAGATTATAACTACCTGATGGGGTACGGATAGTTCTTATATTAAGTTTGAAATTTGACGAAACCTTTTTTTATCAACTTGAAGTTAACAAATATTAGAGCGTATCATCAACATGTGCGTCATTAGAATGCGTTACTACAGCACCTATATTGCCATATTTTCGGAATTGGTATCATTTTTTTGTTTTGCTCTTTCGTCTTACTAATAAACAGATGTGGACGAGTGTGAGTTAGAGATCCACGGGTGTTCTCACGACTGCACCAACACGGACGGGTCCTACACGTGTGAATGTCCTGAAGGATTCAATCTTACCTCGGACGAACGGAACTGTACTGGTAGTTATTTTTGCTGTTTATTTTCTTACAATAGATACAACTGAAATGATCGCCGCTTTTTCAAAGGCTTTTTTTCCTCATCGATGCAAAGTTATGTACCTGCTAGATCAGGTGTATTATATGTGTTTACATGAAACATAAAGCAATCACAATTAATCATTTGTATTTTATTCATAGTAATAAATATGGAATAATCAATGACATTTATTAATTATTTAGACATAGACGAATGCAGTCTTGACACCATTGACTGCCACGAATGCCAGAACACCCCGGGAAGTTTTGAGTGTTCGTGTATGGACGGGTATGACGTCAGTGCGGACGGGACATCATGTGAAGGTCAGTAAAACAGAGCGAATGAGATGAACCTTCTCTGACCATGAAAGTATACTTCTAAGTTTGTCTCTAATGTTCTTGCCTTTCCTCATTTGTCGTCTTATGTTTATCTTTTATCTTTATATCCAAAAGAAATCTACGAAAGCCTCTAACCGCTCTCTTACTAACGCCGATCCGATATACAGTACCAGTACTTGGGTATAGTGATCTGTGAAATCATGCTGTAACATACATATGCACAATAGTTTAGGCGTAGTTTAACGCAAAATGTGTGTGTGCTCGCAAAGCACTGTGTAATCATCACTGATATGATTAATCTGAAATAAATACCAGGATCGCTAACGCTACACAATCTATAGTCCTTCCTTTCTTTACTGTACCTTTCTTACAGTATGTGGTCTTTTTTGATGCTGCATGACCTTTATTTGTTCTTCAACAGATGTGGACGAATGTACTTCGGATCTTCACGAGTGTTCGCACGACTGCACCAACACGGACGGAAACTACACGTGCGACTGTCGTGAAGGCTTTGAGCTTGACTCGGATGAGAGAACGTGTAACGGTAATTATTTGAATTATCCGTTTTGTCTGGTGCTACTGAAAAGACCAAAGATATAGTTTTCGTGATTTGGCTCATTCCATCAATAGACAGTTTTAACTTCCACCAATAGTTTTAACTCAAAAGCGCTTTACCTTAATGTTCTTTGAAATTAACAGATGTGGACGAGTGTTCTTTAAATCTCCATGAGTGTTCTGACGACTGTACCAACACGGACGGGTCATACACGTGTGGGTGCCCGGACGGATACGAACTGAGCTCGGACGACAGGACCTGTACCGGTAAGGATCTTCAATATTTGCTTATTTCTTTTTTTAATCATTTATTTGCCTTTGATGTTATCTCGTAGGCAGTACAATAGCCCTTTGTTGTTGTTTTCACCAACAGACACACCGGCAACTAATTTCTTTTCTATTTACTAATTTCTTTTCTATTCAAAACAGATGTAGACGAGTGTTCTTCAAGTCTTCACGGGTGTTCTCACGACTGCACCAACACGGACGGGTCATACACGTGCGGATGTCCCGATGGGTATAGTCTCAGCTCGGATGACAAGAATTGCAACGGTAGTTATTTGAAATAACCGTTAGGTTCTATTTTGGTGTTGGTATTTCCCATATCCACTGTGTGTGTGTATTGGAAAGCGGAACCTAACTATCTCCTTCCACCGCCTTTACCTCCCCAAATGAAGTCAAGTATCTATATTCACACCTGGGTGGAGTGATGAAAGCCATGTTTTAACTTAAAAGTGCCTTTCTCACGGGTTTGGTTCTCATTAACTATTTGTGATCATATATTATTGTTTCCCGGTTTTATGTATCCGTTTTGTGGTTTCTCATGTCTTTCACTTATTTTGTTTACGTGCCATGTGCTTATTATGTCTTTGGTATTTTGAAAATTAATAAAAAGAATGAGAAAAAAGTGCATTTCTCAAGGGCACAACATCGGTGGCATGTCATGGGACCCGAAACCAGAACCCCTGGGTTCTAAGCCAAATATCGTAACCGTTACGCCAACCCGACGCCAACTTAAGTTTTGAATGTTGGTGTAATGTATTCGTTTTGGCAAAAGTGATCTTTTTATCAGTAGACAGATACTAAACGCGTTTATATATGATTTTTGAACAGATGTGGACGAGTGTGATTTGGGGCTTCATGGGTGTTCTCACGACTGTACCAACACGGACCTGTCTTATCAGTGCGGATGTCCAACTGGATACCAACTTATGTCGGACGACAAGACCTGTGAAGGTAACCAATTATTCATTTTCCACGGTGATTCGAAAGTCATCTCCAAGCATATCTCTACGGAGAGATTGTTAGCCGGTTGGACACTATTCTGCTATCGCAGATATCTTACTGGAGATTAACTCAAATGACCATCTAGTACGCTGGGTCATTTCGGTTATATCAGTGACCACAGTTTAAGCACCACCTTTGTATCCTTCCTCCACAGATATAGACGAGTGTTCTACGAACGCTCACGACTGTTCTCACGACTGCACCAACACGGAGGGTTCCTACACGTGCGACTGTCAAGCAGGGTATGAACTTGCCGGGGACGAAAGGGACTGTAACGGTATATCCATTTGTTTAATTTTTTTCAGTGGTACTACGGTACTGAAATGTACCATAAACAGTATTTGTAGTTCATCCTCTTCAAACATGTTCAATGCTGAGTTGCAACTTTGCGTTGATGAAGGTTAGACATCCAGGTAATAAGACATTTTGGGCGTATGCTAAACTTTGTTCTCTTTTTTAAACAGATGTGGACGAGTGCGATTCGGGACAGAACGCCTGTTCGCAGGACTGTACCAACACGGAGGGATCCTACACGTGCGCATGTTCATCAGGGTGGGAACTGAGTTCGGACGACAAGACCTGTAACGGTAATTATTTGAGAGAGAAAAATAAACACGCCTAGTTTCGTTTGAATGTTTGTTAAACGCCCCCATGTACCATTTCCGACTTTATTTGAGTATTTAAGAAAATACGTCTTTTTGTTTCCAAACAGATGTGGACGAGTGTTCTACAAACGCTCACGACTGTTCGCAAGACTGCACTAACACGGACGGGTCCTACACGTGCGACTGTCGGACAGGATATGAACTTGCTACCGACGGAAGGAACTGTAACGGTAATCATTTTGTTTAATTGTTGTTTTTTTGTATGATAATCGGAATATTGTTGTGCTCCTCGGCTTCAACTGTGTTCAATTCAAAGTTGCACATTTTTTTGTTCTCTTATTTCACACAGATGTGGACGAGTGTGCTCTAGAGCTAGATGAGTGTTCTCACGACTGCACCAACACGGACGGGTCCTACACGTGTGCATGTCCTGCTGATGCTTACGAACTCAACTCAGACGAAAGGACATGTGACGGTAACTATATGAAAGAGAAAAAACGCTAAGGTTTCTTTAAATACTTGTTCAGAGCTACGATGTACCAATGATCTGTTTTTGTGCTTTTCCCTTCCATCAGTGTTCAATAAGCGAAACATGTTTTTTTTCAATTTTTTAAACAGATGTGGAAGAATGTGCCAGAAACCTCCACCAATGTTCAGACGACTGTACCAACACGGTGGGATCCTACACATGTACATGTCCTACAGGGTATGAACTCGACTCGGACGGAAGGACTTGTAACGGTAAGTATTTCATTTGTTTTGTCAGTGGCTTGAATGCCCGACATGTGGATTGTTTTTCTTCTTTTTTTTTCCACAAATTTTCTGTGTGGTTATTCGTCAATACATGTATACGCTAGTTCATCACCTATTTTGGTTTAACCTTCAACAGAAGAAGACGAGTGTGCGGCAGGGATCGACCAGTGTACTCAAGAGTGCTCAAACACGGACGGGTCCTACACGTGTAGTTGTCCAACAGCAGGGTTTGAACTTGACTCGGACGGAAAAACATGCAGCGGTAATCATGTTGAAAACTATGAAATGATTTTGAAAATACATTTTATCCTTAAGTTTGGATAAAGTACGTTTATCTTTTCCATGGCATATTTCCATATTTCTGTTACAGGGAAGGTACAGGTATATGCACTCCTTTCATTTATGAAGAGATGTTTATCAAAACATATTTTCAGACATTGACGAGTGCGCCAGCTCCCCCTGCCAGAACGGAGGTGAATGTCAGGATGAAGTGAATCAGTACACATGTTCCTGTGCCGATGGTTGGGCTGGAACTCATTGCGAGGAAGGTACTTGTCTTCCAATCGTTATTTCCTCTTCTTGGCTACTTTTATTTGCGAGCTTTTCTCTATTGTTTGTATGTAATTTTCCTGCTACTGTGCGTAGCATATCATACTTCATGTATTTCATTATCACGGTATGTATTGCATCTTTTTCAGACATAGATGAATGCTCCCTTGACAGTAATGACTGCCATGAATGTCAGAACAGCCCGGGAAGCTTCGAGTGTTCCTGTATGGACGGGTACGTCGTGAGCACCAGTGGGACATCATGCACAGGTTGGCACACGCAAATTGTCTATAGTCTAAACTAAAATGCTCGGACGAACTTGAACCATAACGGTAATAGTTGATTATTTACTTTTGTAGCGTTATCAATAATCACATCTAACGAGAAATTAAATTGTTCACAAAAAAAACTTTTTAAGTTGGAAAACAACTTAATTTCCCATTATTGTAATTTACCAACTCAGATGAACTTTCATGTTAATAATCTCATGATGCAGCTTGCTTTCTTTCTTACTGTACATTTTGTTCTCTTTTCTTCCCTACAGACGTGAACGAGTGTATTATAGCGCAGCACGGGTGTTCTCACGACTGTTCCAACACGGACGGGTCCTACACATGCACATGTCCTACAGGCTACAAACTCAACTCGGACGAAAGGAACTGCGACGGTAAGCATCATGATAATTTGTTTCAGTCGGTGCACCTTGAATTGTCATCAGTAGTCTTCTTCATCATCAGAAGAGAACTGCGCATTTATTTTCAACTACAGTCAACACCTTTGCGGTAGCATTATATGTCTTTGTAAACACATGTTTGTACATTGAATACACATAAGTAGTACGAAGTGAACTGTGGTAATGAACATTGTGAAGGTTGCGACATTGGGGAAGATTGAAAGCTACATGTATTTTAGCCTTCATCAGTGTCTTCCTTGCTTACTTGTGCATTAGGCATTGTTAGGATGAGAACCTCCATGTTACTTGACAACAGCTAATGAACACAATGATGCAAGATGCACTTTCCTGAACCTTCTTCAAGTCATTTATGTTGTTGTCTTTAGAACTGGTGAAGAAAGGATGTGAGATGACCATCGACCAAATCGGCGGAGTAAAGCAGATCTTCACGCCGGCCCTGTCCAACCAACAGTCGTCTGAGTTCAGCAGTTTTTCGTCACGGGTGGAGTTTCAGGTGAGGGCAGGTTCTTGTGGTGCATTAATCAGAATGTCTCTTCCGTGAATAGTTTCACGTTTGGGACCGCATCTATTAGCAGAGACACCTACTTGCAGTGCATCACGACGATCGCGAGTTCCAAAAAGAACTCCATTCCTGTGCATTCGCATATTTATAGTACAAACACAAGGGTAGGATGATCGCCTAGTCACGTCACCATAGAATGGGAGGAAAATGAATGGCCTCTAATGAGTGTAAAATAGAGGTAGAAGGGAAGGGGAGGATCACTAATCGTCTGCGATCTGACATAAAATGGTCTACAACACATAAACAGCGAGTAACATAATGAACAAATTCAGGTACTGCTAGTGCGTGCCCTGTACAATCATGTAATACCTATTATATAAAGTCGGCATCGGTATATATCCGTATCCTTGTACTGTGTATATTGTGTGTCTTACATAAACGTTTGGAATAACTATTCTATCAGATTTAGTCATCGATATCTTAATGTGTAAATGAAGGAGAGCTTATTGTTATCTTTTGCATCCCAGCTGTACGAAGGTTTCAAGAATAGTAGTATCAGCGAGTTGTACGAGGGGAGTCAGGTGACGAGCTGCCAGGCGGGAAGCATCATCGTCAACTTCGAGGTGTTCCTGATACAAGACTCCTCCTCGACGGTAGAGAACGTCACTAAAGCCTTCTTGGAGGTGCTGAACGGCAGCACGTTCGGATCGATAACCATCGTGCCGTCGTCTTGGAGAGTCTACGAAATCGGTATGTAACATCCACTAACGTAACATTAATCCGCCGGGTTACAAAACTCCGCCACTTTGAAAAACAGTGGGCTTTAGAGATCTCTAGTGCATGCAGCATCCCGCAGGTATTCACAGTTTAGATATACAGGTGTGCATTATACTGGGGGACGTTGGGTTGGAAATCTGTTTGGACTTATCTTTTTAGCGTGGCAGAATTATGTACCCTGATGGAATTATGCTAATAGTTTGTAATATTTTGCATCTTTTCGTCATCTCCCAAAATGCTCTCTTAATTATTTGATATTTCTATATTGTGCTAAATTGATCATTACCGATTCTAACCAACGAGAACATTGCATCTTCTCGAGCCAAAGTGGACAGATGATAGATACATATGGATACAGATACAGCATAGCTGATTCATAATCAATGGATTGATTCTAATCAATGAATACATTGTGCCTTCAAATTCTCCAGCCGAAGCGAACACCACCCCTGCCTGGTACACGGTGGAGTTGTACTTGACCCTAGTGTTCGCGGCGTGTGCTGTCGTTATCACCGCCGCGGTGGTGGCGATGGTCTGGTGGTGCGGCAAGCACGGCAGGCCCCACCGCAAAACCGTCGAGGTGGCCCCTCACCCCGACCCCCCGCCGCCGTACGGCGAGAAGAAGGCAGCATGGAACGGCGGCGAATGAAACTAGTACCGATGTACTGAAACAGCAGCCGGTCTAAATGTCCTTTCTACTTGATACGGAAAGATATTTACACTCTAGAAACAACAAGCAATGTCAACGATACCAACCAGTCAGTCTTAACAGACTAGGACAATTACTGTGCAACACAAAATACAGTCTCAAGTTCAACAAAAAATCAAATATTCAGTAATATGTCCACGATGCACCGGCTATTACTGCAATGTGACCTACGATTAGCTTTGAGTGTTGTCGACATTTCTTCATCTTTCGAACAGAATAACAGAGTGTGATCAAGGAATGTAGTAGTTGGACTATGTCCGAGGTGCGCCCATTCTATGCTTTGCGTTTTTTGTATAGATTTAACGTTACCTTAAATGTGCTTTTCTAGAATTAAAGAATCTGCTCGTGGAATTTATAAGATTATCAATATATTTTTATAATTTTTTGTGTGGTTGTTGTTGCTGTTGTTGCTGTGTAGAGATTTCAAAGTGGGACCAATGACAGCTTTTTTCCAAGTAAACTGTCCATTTCTTTGTTTATTTCATTGATCATATTTAGTTTTGTGTGGATCACAAGAATCCATCAGCTTGATGATGATGATGATGATGATGATGATAATGATGATGATGATGATAATGATAATGATGATGATGATGATGATGATAATGATGATGATAATGATAAGATTTTGACCATTTTTGTGCCATTTTGTGATTGCACTTTGGAGCCAGTGGCATATTCTTTTAACGTGTACCTTTATTGTACTACGTTTATGTGGTGTTGTTTTACTCTGTTTGCAGATCAAAATAAAAAGTTAAAAATGCATTTCACGATGAAATTATTTGCGTTATTATAATTTGTTGGTGTGCATGTTCATGGTATATATCCTTGTTGTATCATTTTGTTGTCTGACTTCCAGAGATCACGTAAAAGGCTAACGTTGCATATCAAGCAGATGTTGGGGTGAAAGATCGTAACGTTTTCTGAAAGACGGCCGGGCTTCTCTGACATCCATCTCCCATCCCGGCCCATACAAGAACATGAAGAGTTGAGTAAAAGGCAAAAGCTGTCAAATGAGAGCGGATACGGTCTCGATATCCTTAAACTACTCATAACGAACAACACATGACGCATATATGAATGTAGGTGGCGCTTCGACGGGCGGCTAAGGTGATACATAGGCTCCTCGCGCCTTTTATATAATACGAACTAGTATCTTAAAGATAATTGTGGATTTACATCAAGATGTTTGGACCTATTTGGAGAAATGTCCACATGTGCAGGGTTTAATCATAATTCTATATATTTCCATATTTCAAAGGTAGGTACTACATACCCTACCAGAGCCTAATCTGCAGTACCGCCCCGAGCCGTCACCAGGAAAGTGACTAAGACGACCGCCAAATTGACAAATTTCGGTGTTTCCAAGAATGGGGAAATGACTGAAGGCTCAAAAGGGGGTTGGCATTTTTAAGGCTTCTGTGACTTTGATCTCCAAATTTCGACAATTAGACATTAAGAATGACAATATCTAAGACACTTACACAAACAAAACTATTCGATATTAGCTAATATAGGTAAAAAAATTAAATTCCACATTTCTTTCTAATTTACCTTGGTAGCTTGCAGAGTGAATGCAATATCATATTGGTCATTATCATAATTCATTCATTTGAATTCGGCTTTCTGCTTATAGATACTACGTATGTTTATCAAATAACGTTACATGTACTTCATATAAGACATATATATATTGATGATGCAGTGGTGTGATTTCGCGCAATCAATTGGCGGTTGCTATTTGAATGTCGAAATTGTGCATATATTTCTGCTGTGCAAACTGTGTAATAAACTACAAGTAAAACTTTCTGTGTCCTACTCCATTGCAAAGTCATAAAGCTTGTTTGTTATGTTGTTCCTTCCTGTAAAACAATAATTTCTAATATAATATCTTGTTTTTGTAAGCCTCATAGAATGACTCTAATTTGCCTTGTTCAACTTGGAGATCACTAGCTTCTTAAGCTGGAAACGTTTTGTCTACAAAAATACATGGCAACTTGGATGTCTTCTGATACGAACTTCTTGAGAATGACAATGATATTGATGTTACGGGAGTAATTCTCACCTCTCTTAAATGATTCTATGTATACACAAACGTTATCTTCCATGATATTATGCCAACCAATTCTCTCCTCTAACTCTTACAACGACCTCCTTCAACGCAAGGTTGAATGGAAAACCTTATAGGGTAAGCCGTTCGAGTTTGCGGATCCGGAGACCTTGCAAACCTTAACATGTGTTTCACAGGCAGTCTATTTCACTTGTGGTCCTGACACCAGGAGCGAGTTGAATAAATTATGTTGATTTGGCTCCCCCTGGCGCTCAACATTATAAAGCACCGTTTTGTAGTGTACACACCCTACAGCATTTCTGATTGAAAATCGGATCTATTGATAGACAAACAGACATTCATTCAACGTCATCTTGATTCACAAAATAGAATTGAAAGTTGGGTTTTGAAGCGCCCTGCCTCAGGAAATTTACAGGAAATGTACATTCCACAACGGCACATTTGATGGTAAACTGCGATGGAAACGCTTCATTTCTGGCCCAATATCCTGTGCGTTTGTCTGTAAAATATATATGTGAAACATTGTTATTACTAATTAATTTATTTCGAACGGTATCATTATTGAGAACAGTGTAAAATAAGCCTAAAAATTAAAACCCCTTTTGGAGCCTTTGGTGATGTCCCCATTCCCGAAAACACCGAAATTTGGCAATTTGACGGTCGTTTTAGCCACTTTTCTGGACGCGGCTGGGAGCAGTACTGCAGATTAGGCTCTCATAGGGTATTTCGCCCTGACTTTTTAGAAATGTGAAAATATGCTGACATTAGGATTAAAGCCTTCGAACACTTTCTAAGATAGGTCCAGACGTCGTCGCCCATATTTAGCAGTAACTTTAAGACTTCCAGAATTGGGTGTTAGCAAAAAAAGAATAAAATTTTTGGCGCCGCACGAGGAGCCTATATAACACCTTAGCCGCCCAGCGAAGCGCCACCTATATTTATGAACAAATAACGTTTCGTACGTAATGAGTAGGTTAAGGTTATTTGTAAACATCATCCTTTTTTCTCTTAACATGTTGGACTTTTACTCAACAGTTCATCCACTTATGTGGGGTAAGGGACTTTCAGAGAAGTCCCTGATGAAAACATGACGATCTCACTCTACCATCTGCTTGGAGATTATGAAGGCTGTCTTGCTTTAATTAGAAGACGGTGTAGCTACTGACTTCTATATTTGTTTTTTCAAGAGGTAACTTCGTTTTACCCTCCAGTTTTAGAAGATTAACAAACTGACACAACTTGATGTTATACATTGTGATGTAAGTCCAAAGAAATTCTTTTGTCTTTTTAAAGTCTTGTTGATGTTGATACGTGCAATGCAGTATTGCCATTCAAGAATTTTTTACACATAATTTTTCAAGAGTGTAAAAATCAACAAAGGGCATTTAGATCTGCAATAAGACTTTTTTATTGTATGAAATATTCTATAATCTAATAGCTTCTAATTACAAAGATCACATCATCTCAAACATCTTTTTTTACGTGCAACGGGCACATCTTTAATCTTCCACGCTGCCATTCTCTATAGATAACATTGTTAAGAATATAAAGAAACAAGCTGATTATATGTTACATGGCTGTTGGAAAGGAAAGTTGAATACCTAACTTACATATTTTGACAAAAGAAAACTGATAACTCTTAATCATTGCTAATTGGGTAAAGCTTTATCTATATCCGAACGCGCTGTCACTGCTACAAGGTCATTTACCTTTCATCTAACCTACAACAGTGCATCTTACCACAAATATCTGATCATAAATGTCTTACTATCGAGTCTATCGCCTTCTCCAAGGTCTCGCCTCCCCGTAAAGTTGTTATGCCATAATTCAAACAGCAAAGATTGTGCTAGTCATAAAATCAACGTTATAAAACGAATCACACAAAATTCAGTAGTACTGCCACCAGAATCATGAGGGGTGAGTTTGCATTAGATATAAATATGAATATGTTAAACTCGCCATGACGAACCACCCGTTATAATCAACACGCTAAATGCCGGAAAGCTGTCTTTGACCTTGATGCTAGCATGAGGGTTAGGCACTTGAAAAATGACAAAGCAACTGAACAAGATAAAAAAGGCAACATTGATTCAACTTAAGATATTTTGATCCAAAAGCAAACAACTGTTTTACAGTTGGAATGAGCTAGACTAATCTTACAAAACTTTATTTGACATAGACAAGAAACATACTTATTACATCCGTAGGGAAAATCTCTTAAGCCCCAAACATTTTACAGCAAAAGTTCCTACAGGAACTTCGGTGCGACGAAGTTGATGTTGGCCGGCTGACGGTCATCAAACGACTTGTTCTCCGCACCGCGCAGCTCACTCAGATGAACGGGCTCTCCGCCACCTAGCTCGCTCTCACTATATGCTCCAGTGATGTGCCGTTTGCGAATCGGTCTGTTGTTTTTACAGTAGCACATCAGTGCCACCACAGCGATGGTCACACCCACAGCACAGCCGACACAGACAAGTGCCAGGTACAGCGGCTCCTGGTACCAAGGAGTCGTCGGGTCATCTTCAGCTGCAGGGAAACAAACACACATTTGATTACTATTTTACCACGGATTTACGTTTCAGCAAAGGTGGCAGAATACTATGTTCCGTTGATAGCAAGCTGGTTAATTTTTCATTGGTTGCACAGTCTATGTTTGAAAAACAAACAGCTAAACAAACAAATTAAAACTTCCAGCCTGTTCAACCACATCACTAGTGTATATGTTTCTTCATCATGCAAACTGAGGAGAAAGACATACCTCGATATCATTGAACACAAATTTGATAGTACTTACTTTCAGTGACCTTGAAAGATGATGGGACGATTCTTACTCCCGATGAGCCTACTGCGTTGTCCTCCAGGGCATCGTAGAGTGCGTCTTCAACATCGTCCGCAGCAGGACCCTGTGACAGGTACACGTCAAACCTGGCGATGACGCTGCCCCTGCGGAAGGATGTGACCTTCGCTCCCTTGTACCGTCCACCCAGGCGGCTGGATCCAAATTGTCCGTTTAGCTGTGCGAAGAAATAATTACGGATTATTCTAATGTTTCATATGTACGGCCTTTCTGTGAGCTGAAGTTTATAAACAGTAACGTATGGCTGGATATAAGCATTCTTAATAACTCAAGAAGATTCAGTAATCTCTCAATCAAATACAAGATGATATCTTACCGCAGTCTCCAAAACCATTGCCGTCTCTCTGAACTCCTCCGACTCCGTGTCACTCAGCTCTGGAGTAAAGACCAGCTCCTCTCCTCCGATGTGGGTGACTGTTACTTCGAATTCTGCAGGGTACTTCACCGATTCTGAGGGCAATATTGTAAACAAAGTTGGGAATATAAGAAGGTACATAAGATATGAGGAAGCATTTCTGCACAAGGAACAAAGACACGTTGGGTATCTTAAAACTTGATACCCAAGAAGATCTTACTTCTTCATGATTTATTTGAGTGTGCCATGCTTACCTCTGCATCTGGTCGTTGTTCCGATGATAGCCGAGTAGTACCCAACGGTGCACCGGCAGCTGTAGGTTCCCCCGTCCTCCACACATTCCTGATGATCCACCGTGCATGGGGTGTACCTGCAGTCGTCTTCATTGGTCGCTATAAACAGATAGAAACATCAAAAACATTTCCTTAGTTGAAAACTATAGAGTGCAAAATTATGTTTCAAAGTAAACCATTGACTCGGAACTTGTTGATGTTAATGTAGTGTGATTTCATGAATAAGAGAAAACGGTACTTACAAGTGGGCGATGCTGTAGGTCCTGGAGGTTCAGTAGCCTCGTTGTGCCCTTGAGGTTCTGTAGCCTCGCTGTGCCCTTGAGGTTCAGTAGCCTCGTTGTGCCCTTGAGGTTCTGTAGCCTCGTTGTGCCCTTGAGGGTCAGTAGCCTCGTTGTGCCCTTGAGGTTCTGTAGCCTCGTTGTGCCCTTGAGGTTCAGTAGCCTCGCTGTGCCCTTGAGGTTCAGTAGCCTCGTTGTGCCCTTGAGGTTCTGTAGCCTCGTTGTGCCCTTGAGGTTCAGTAGCCTCGTTGTGCCCTTGAGGTTCAGTTGCCTCGTTGTGCCCTTGAGGTTCAGTAGCCTCGTTGTGCCCTTGAGGTTCAGTGGCCTCGTTGTGCCCTTGAGGTTCAGTGGCCTTGTCGTGCCCTGGAGTTTCAGTGGCCCCGCTGTGTCCCGGATGTTCAGTAACAGGGCCGTTTCCTGCAAAAGAGGATATAGCAATCAATTGCTTTCACCAAGGAGGTTTTAACTCCTTGCTTTCACTAAGACGTCCCATAGTTCATTTTTATTTATCATGACGTAAGATTTGAGCGTACTAGAGCTGGTATTTGTATACTGAAGTTAAGTGAAATGAACACTGACCACATTCACCGGTGCCGGGAATAAGTGAATAGCCGGGCTGACAAATGCATGTGTAGCTCCCCTCGGTATTTGCACAGATGTATGAACACAGACTTTCATCCCGGTGACACTCGTCATCGTCTGAAAACAACAGGTTTTATCTGCTAAGAAATACGCTCTGCCACAGTATCTAGAACACTCCGGGGAGTTACGCTACACGTACAAAAAAAAAATAAAAGAAAGAAGCATGCACACAAACATATTACATGGAAAACGGTATACATGAACTGATACAACATTTCACGAAAGGAGTGGCTGATGTTTTACTGACCTTCGCAAGATTTGCCATCGACACTCAGGACGTATCCTGTGGGACAGGAACAGCCGTAACTCCCCGGAGTGTTCACACACTGGTGCTCACAGCCGTGATTCGTCAGGACACATTCGTGTATGTCTGAAACAATAAGGTTTAAGAAGTGAGGAATCCGGGAAACATGAAACACGATGATACACTGAGACCAAAAAGTCTGAAAAGTAGGAGTGATTCACATTTCATAAAGTAAAGAAATACCTTCTTCGCAATGAGTTCCAAGCCAACCGCGGGCACACAAACATGTGTACTGATCGACTCCGTCCTGACATTCACCTCCATTCTGGCAGGGGGAGCTGGCGCACTCATTGACATCTGAAAGGTTGCAACGATATGAGGATACAGTCAGCTAGGCCGGACTTAAAGAAGGTCGGACTTACTGACGAGCTAAAGAGGGTGAACAGGCTGATTCTAAGTATAATCGTAGGAAAGCAAAGAGACAGTGTATTCATTTTGTAAGCAATTGCAATGATAAAAAATGCAAAATACACTGGACCAAGGATGATTATAACCTCCTTGATTGGAAAGAAACAGTATCTGATTCAAGAAAGTTGATAGAAACGCAGGTACTCAGAAGTTTGAGGGAAGGCTCATTGTAAAATCCTACCATCACATGTCTTTCCGCTCACGTGGAGTTCGTACCCTGCTGGACATGTACACGTGTAAGAACCATCCGTGTTGGTACAGTCGTGAGAACACTCGTCGAGCTCTAAACCACACTCGTCCACATCTGGATGAAATGGGAAAGGAAAATGGTCTTTCAAATTATGCCTTTTCTGATTGACCTGCTAAGTACAAGATAGAGCACGCGTAACCAAGAATAGTTTGATTGAATTCGACGCAAACTATGAGAAGTTAACAACAAAACCGAGGGCAACCCGTTCAGCTTGAAAAAGAAAGAAGAATGAATTGCAACTTCTATAGATTCTGAAGTGCAAGGGGGGGAGGGGTTACGTGGGCCCAAATTAGAAAAAAATATATATGAAAACTAGATGCCAATTTTGCATACCTAAACAGTCATCGGCGATCAAGAGGAACCCGTCAGTACAGGCACATTCGTAGGTCCCTGGCTGATTCTTACAGACGTGCAGACAGCCATGGGTGTCCGTGTCACATTCGTCGATGTCTGTAAAATACGAATATGATGTTTATGTATAACTGAAACAATTTGCTTTAAAAGAACCAGATCTAAAGGTAACAAGTAATCCGCACATGTTTGTGAAATGATCATTTCATACAAATGAATATTTCAACATTTGAAGGACGCAAAAATATCACATCTTAAAATACATCATCTCACCTTCGCATTCGTATCCGTTCCCGGCGTATCCCGAAGGACACCGTCCGCACGAGTAGCCCCCGTCCTCAAGGTTGATACAGGAGACCTCGGGAAAACACGGGTCCAGGGCGCACCTGTTGTCAACGCTGACGTCACACCGGGTACCAATGTATCCTTCCGCGCAGGTGCAGTTGTAACCGTCCACAAGGTCGGTACAGGTTCCGTTCGCACACGGGTCGGACTGACATTCGTCCAGCTCAGTTTCACACACGTCCCCGATGTACCCAGGACACACGCAGGTGTAGAAGCCTTGTCCGCGGGGCATGTCGGGATCAGGCACACAGGACCCTCCGTTCTCACAAAGACACGCCATTGTGGTGAGTTCGAACGTTTGTTCGGATGACGCGTCGCACTCGTCTTCGATGGTGATGTTGATGGAGTGAGGTTGATCCTCGTCGCCGGTCCATGTCAGCTCCCCGTTCGGTTGTAGGGTCACGGCTGGGCTGCTTGGTGAGGCTGCTTGGAACGTGATGGGTCTGCCCTCGGGGTCCTCGGCGCCCAAAGTGACGGTCAGACTTTCATCTGGAAGTTTCCTTATAGTAGTGGAGGCCATTGTGAACCTGGGAGGGTTGTTGACTGGTGAACAGAAGAAAGGACATACAAAAATGAGTTTGCTTCAATCTGTAGAAATATGGTTACGACAGCGATAGAAAGGTCATTATGAAAGGTTGCCACCTTACCTGGACGATCAGACCACGTATTATTAGAAAGGTCCGGCCGGCATTGCTGACACCAGTTGTCCGGGTTTGGGTCTCCATTTCTGAAGCAATGTCCTCTGATAATGCAAGTTTCCGGCTGGAAAAAGAAAAAGGCATTTTTATATAACGTTGGGTAACATAGATTCGCGGGGTACTTAAATTCGGGATTTTTCGAAAACGGGGTATTTAGGGATATGTGCTAGATGCAACATAAGTAATACCGCTAGAAATGCAAACCCGACAGACTTACGTATTCAGAACACTGTCTGAAAAGCTTCGATAAGCATGGATTATAAGGCGACGAGGACAAAAACTCTCCGTCCCTTATTGGAACAGCCTGAGGGCTTCGTGGGAGAAGTACACAACATGGTTGTCGGCTGGTTTATAAGAAAAATGTCACATCCGCTTCCTGCTAAACACAATTATTTACAAGACAACTTATTACAATCTCTTTTGCTTACCTGCAACTGGATTCTAAGTGTGATTAATCATCAAAACTCCTCTCTGTTGCTACAACCTACGGCACGTGTATTTTCCCGCCGCCATATTGTTAACCAGAATCCTGTTGTCAAGCAGACGACAAAGGTTTGTGAGGAACACTTTTTTGTCTAAATGCTGCGTGTGATAGTGGACTGAGGAAGATATTTTCCTCAAAGTTTGCTCCTAACACAACAGGGGACACATGGACATAGTAGTATTACCATTGCTACGGCATCCAGCTAACTTGCCATGAATAATGTAACGTTACACGTTGCCCGATGATGACGATGGGCCGACTTTGAGTGAAGTTCTACCGACTCAACACACGGGTTGTTCCCGAACTGGCCTGATGTGTGCGGTACGGCCGTTTTTTCGTGTATTTCTTTTACTTGGACACGTCTATATCCATAGCACTCTCCTCAAGCCAAGGATGGAACGAATAGCTGCTGTATAAAATGTGATTAGCGGTAAGATATTCAAGACGAATCTTCTCTCCCGAATTAATGTGCCCCCCTGTCCGACAGCACTGTCATTCTGCGTGCGGCGGACGGTAGTTTTAAGTTGAATTATTATGGTGTCAGCACGACTAGAGACAAAGTCTACCATATATATGATTAGTGCAAAGATAGTACATGATACTGACAGAATTATAGAAAAAAAGGATGGTTTATTGTTCTGCTAGATTGATTTCAGTCAACCATTATCGGAAAAATCCCGAATTTAGGTTACCCAACGTTACATGGAATGCATTCCAATGGTCATACTAGAACTGCTTGCCTATGTTAACTGTGACGTACCTTCCAAGTACAGTCCCCTCCCTGTGAACACTCCTGACAGACGGAGTCGTACACGGTGAAGAACAACTCCTCACTGAACCGTTCTCCATCGTTACTGACGGATAGCAGCATCCCGTGAGCCACCGCGCCCTCGTTAGTAGCAGGTGTTCCGTAGCGTACAGGTGACCTCGGCAGGACACACGAGACATCTGCAAAACTGCGGAACGTCGCCTCGGATCGGCCAGTTGAGTCCTGTTGCACCAACTGTCCGTCCTCTATCTATTGTGGAAGATAAGACATAGTCATAGGAACGTTTTGGTGTTTCCCAGGGGCAGGTCAGTAGGAGACACATGTCTAGAGAACAACGAATATTTTACAAGGAAGGACTAATCCACATCCGTTTTGTTAGACTCCTCATGGCAAAAAGACATCATTATTTGTACTTCTACTAGCATATCTACCACTGACAACGTTGATTTTAAATATTTACTGCCATAACAATGTTCAGTCTTGAAACCAAGAGAAGCTACAGTTTTCAGGCCGATAGTCATATAGAACACCTCTATGATATATATAGATATTCCTATTGAGATAGACACGATAGCCAGGATGAGTGATAAAAGATAAGGCAAAACATATTCACCTGAACTTGTTTGATCCTACAGGTCAGGTTCTCTGAATCCATCACTCCATCAACGAAGAAGGACGTCTTCATACAGGGGCGACTCCTGACGTCACATAGACCGTTACCCGGTAGTTCCAGCGCGACTGGAGGCCTGCCGATCTGTATGGAGCAGTCTGCAGACGTGTAACCCTCGTTACACTCACACGTACTGTTCACACACCGGCCCTGGTTACTGCACTGGCGCGGACAGATGTTAGCGGTGATGAAGGCAGGAGGCACCGCCGTTCCGTTCTCGTTGGTCTCGTACAGGCTGACGTTGTTGTAGGCCCTTTCGGCACAATCCGCCTGTACCCGCTGCACCACAATGTCAGCGAATTGAAAATCCTCTGTAACCTAAAAATAATCAAAGTCACATTTCTTCTCAATATATATCAACATAAGAAGCTTTCCATCACTATTCACTTGATAATTAGATGATACTAAATCATAGTTTTAAGAAGCTAAGGAAATTCCGCACAAAATTGGACATGTATGATTCTTATTTGGCGTCTCCCCCACCTTTATGTCCGCCATGCATGAATCGACCCCTTCCTGGATGTCAACTCCATAGTAGTCCTGGCAGACTTCAGCGATGGTCAAGTTCCAGATGGATTCCTGACAGTACTCCCTGGCCCGTTGTTCCGTTATCCCCAGGATAGGAGTCGGCCACTGATCGTTGACCACGGGTTCGGAACCGTCACCGTAATCAAAGACGTATTCGGTTACGTCTACGTCATCATTGTAGAGAAGCGGATCATCCTCGATGTTTTGAACTTCCCTTTTCTTCCTCCGTTGAGCGCAGTTCCTGTTTTCTTGCGCCTGACCAGGGACGACATCGACATTGACTTGTGCTACGTTGTTATTTGTCTGTGTTCTGGTCCAATCGCATTCCACACTTTCACCACCCGCACACGTACAGAACTGACTCTCTGAAAGCGGGCTGGCCACTTCCTGAAGGAGACAGTCTGCATCGAACAGGCTTGTTCCCGGTGTGATACTGAAATATATAAAAAAAGATTACATCAAATATCAATTTCAACCTAGTAATTTAGTACGGAATTGCCTCTAGTTAACAACTGGTAGGCTACGATTTGCTGAACATTCCTGGAAGAGCAAGGGAGAGATCATCAGCGATGTTCTTCTATGGACCCCAAAGCACGGCCATGCAAGAGTAAGTAGAACATGCACAACCTACATTCAACAACTGTGTGAGGATGCGTGCTGCGCTTTGGAAGGCTTACCCAAAGCTATGGATGATATGGAGGGCTGGCGGAGAGGGGTTGTGAACATCCGTGAATCCAATTGCAATATGATGATGATATATAAGCTCTATATATATCAGAGCTTTTGTTGTCAATATGTAGAACCATAGCTATGTAACAAGAAAACCTACCGCCAAGCCAATGAGAAGTCTCTGTGCCAGCGCGGCCAGATGTGATGACTGGCGATGGTGCCGTCCGGCATCATCAGGTCGTTGTCGGGATTCCCGTCGAAGGGCCCGCAGAGTCCTTCTGTGTGCCCGAAGTCTATCCCAGGGGCGTGGACTGTAATGGTCATCCAACCAGTCCCTGTTGCTTCAACATATGCTCCGGAAGGCATTGTAACCTACAAGATATAAGTATGAATGAGGTCAATAGTTAGATGCAATAGGAAAAGAACAATGGGTAATAAACAATAGGTAATAAACACAAAATAATGATTGAAGAGTCGATTATGCATTAATTCCTTGAAAAGAACCAGGAATAAGTAGGACTTTCCACATCCAATGATTGTGAATAATTAGATGCAAAAGGTATGAAGTTAAGTCTTTAGTATGTAGGCACTCTTTGAAAATCCCCTTCTCTGTCAAAGAATTGATTCGGGTTATACATTGCACAAAACGTTCATAAGTAAGCGCAATAAACACCAAATGATGTTCGCAGAATTGGTTATGCACCACATCCCAGAATAGCAGATGGCCTAAGCAGGGCTTTCCACATTTGATTGACCTTAGCATGGAAAACATCTATACATTTGATGTTAACATCCTACCCTGAATCGTCGACCACCGGCGTCTCTTTTGACTATAACTGCTGGAGAGAGAGGACCCCCGGTAGCTGTCTTGTAAGTAACCACCGGGGCTCGGCTGATGTGTCCATAACACTTGTCTATGATGACAGCGTCATTCCCCTCTCGGACTGCCACGCCGCAATTGCAAGAGATTTCCCCCGCACATCGTTTGTGACGCGCTTGTACCTAAAGATAGGTTGATTTCATTAGATCAGAAGGTTGTGCGCTCTTGCTGTTTCTACAATTTGCAAGCAGAGTACAATTATTCACATAACAAAGATGCCCATACATTATTGCGCATGCCATAAGTTCACATTTGAAGCACTTGGACAAATCAATGACTTTCGGTTACACAGCGCAATACCTTTAACGATCTTATGTTATACATGTAATTGAAAAATACAATTTACATAGTGAATGTTTTTTATTACCTCGAATACTCTGTTAGGTTTCGTGCTTCTGTACAGGATGAACTCTCCAGGTAAGATCACATGGGCTTGCTCTCGAAACCCACTCCGTCCACTGCAAATAAAACAGAAAGACACGCACGTCTATCAGTGTTTCTCCACTTATCTACATCTTACGAGGGTAGCACCCAGCCAGAAAACACCTATTTTCAATGCATTCAGTTAGATGTGCAATGTTTGGTATGCTAAGTTGTTCAATGTAGTATGACCAGCCGCCCCGGCCTGACTATGAAGCTTGTGTTTTGCTGAAAAGTGAAAGCCGGTTTTACGGCACTGGCTAAATTTCCCCCTTTCAAGTGGATGGAGACCGCTAAGCGACAGTTAAGAGACTAAAATTGGATTTGAATGACCTATGATCAGGATATGATGAATGAATCATAATTAATGATGTTAAAGTATGCTTCCAAATACAGGAAAACACACATAACTTACAAAAAGCACTTAGTCTTTTCACTATTACAATCAGTTGGCGTGTTTTTTTTGTTTGTAGTCGTGTTTATCCACATGCTAGGCATGTCGGACACTAACAGGAAGGTAGGACAAAGTTGACAGGAAGGTCTCAGAAAGGTTGCAGCAGTTGGCTTGTAGATTATTGAATATCAACCTAAGAAGAGGAAGCATTCAGAAATAAAATATAATGATATAATAAAACCTTTAACAGGGCGAACATAGGGAATACTGTGAAGACACTTACATATATCGGTCAGTCATTATGATATGTGGATCTCCCGATGAACGACAGTTTCCTTCGATAGCGTTGACTGTGCGGACCTGAAATGAGTTGGAAAAGACATATCACAACTCGTCTGACTACCACTTAAAAGCACATGGTTAAAGTATTAGATAAGCCATTGTAATTTGAATATGTCCTCAAGTTCATTAAGATTTGTTTTGATTTACAAATGAACAAATTCTAAAGGGTAGATACAACAAAAATGAATTTGGTTGTCGATATATCACTCAGACACGTTCCAGAAGTAGAGGATTTATCCCCACCTTAAAAAAGACTGGGGTAGCATAGCTGAAAATTGGAAAATACACCATTTCTTCCGTGACAAATTACAAACCTAATATAGCATTAGAGAGACAGATATGCAATATAATTGACAGTAGAATATGCGCAACGGTTATTACTTGGAAAATATTACAACGAATCTTAAAGCTGTCGATTCAAAGATTAGAATAGTGTGCGAGTATATACCTGTATGTTGAATTGTGGGGTATATCCATTGAAGATATGGGGACTTAACCCCACAGGCAAATGAGTGATTTCCCCAAAGTTGATGACCATGTGTTTGTCACGGTCAGCCTGGCCGTCTTTCACGGCGACCAGTTTAGGTTCTGCCTCTATTCGAAGATCTTCATCAGACCAATCGGAAGCGTGGAATCGTGCTTGGCAGCCATCATTTGCGCTGACGTCGTCGTCATTTGCGTCAAAAGAAAATGGCAAGTCGATGTTGCACTGGTCGTGCCGATCCCCATCTCTGCACACAAACGGGACGGTGCTGTACAACCGCAGTGTATACGGCTCCTCTGCTGCTTCGTCTATTTGGACAACGTGTTCTTCGGCCTGTTAAAGCAACATGTTCAATTATTTTCTAGATACACATGATATATTTTATTTGGAGCAAAATTTCACGAATTCTTCAGGTCATCAGAAATCTAACATCGGAACGCCGACTTTCTGCTTAGCACTTACTTTGTAAGTCGTCTTCTACAAAAACATAATAAGTTGATGTGCCAACCGACCGAAGAAGACAAATCTGCATGCTGAGCCATACTTCTAACGCTACATGTAGAACACTCCATCTACATGCTATATTGTGACTTCCACATGAGAGCAAACATACCTGTATTCCCGCCCAGTATGTGTTACTTTGGCGCCAGTCAGACTTCACTGTCGGGGAATTTTCCCAGAATGCTCTCACCTGGCAGGAAACCTGGAAAATTAAGAATGAAATTTTACAAGGCATCGATTTTCATATGTTAATATTTTGAATAGTGAATTCTTTTTACACAGGCTGAAATATAAGCGCATGACTGAAGACGCAATCATTCGCATATTGAAAAGGATATTTTGCTGGCAAGCAACAAAGAAACTTTTAGAGGAATCATGATAAAAGTTCATAAGAAACTAGATTGATCACGTATTACTTTTTTATGCAGTAGACGGAGGTGGATAAAATATCTCCGAAAATGCAACGTATAATGATTCGCTGCATTCTTCAGAGAAATTATGGTGGGTACAGAAGACTTGAAACATAGCGACAGGGCTTACATCCTTCCCCATCTTGGAGTGCCACTCAATCGGTAATCCTGGAAATAGCTGGTTTAATCCTAGGTGTATGGCGTCCATGGTTGCATGCCTTTTCCCCACTGTAAGGATTTTATTTGCCACATCATCGAAATACTCGTTGTCGAACAGAAACGACACTTCGAAACTTGCTGTGACGTCATCGCTGTCGTACTTGACCTCGCACGTGAAGGTCACTTGTGTGAAATCATCGTTTACCACAGGAGGATGTAGAACGGGGTCCTCGGTCAGTGTTGGGACGACATCTAAAACATTAGGATTTTTTTGGAAGGCATTTCTGTTAATCATGTGATAAAGATGTTGTAATGTATGAAATATCTATGTGATGTTTTTTTTTTTTTTTTTTTTTTTTCAAAGCTTTATTCAAAATACTCAAAATACAATACATACAAAAAATACAGATCTATGTGATGTTGGTGAATACCGAAAGCACGCAAGAACTGCCGACAGCCGAACAACGACTTCCGACCGCGCTATGAACAACCAAGCGAACCTTTGGTCTTGAGAGAACAGTGTGCTTAAGCTGATATCTCACTGGACTGCGCCAAATTGTGCCAGGCATTCCTATAAACGTCATCTTGCGCCGCTTGCGAATGGCTGGCACAATTTGGCGCAATATCCACCCCGACCAATCAAACCACGTGAATCGCATTGAAACTCAGATTCGTATCAACCATTTCCCGACAAGTCCCTTTCTAACTTGCGTTAACGACTACATCTGACAAAACAAACTCGCCAGTGAGATGGTGGAGGGTGTCAGCTTTACAAAGATGTTTTCAAATTGACAATTTTGGCACTTTGGAAGTGATTGAAAGTGACCGCGATTTAACGTTTAGAGAAAAGCAGTAGAAACTATTTTTAAAAGGGAGCATATTATCTTGACTCGACTCCTGTGTGAACTTGATGTTGTCATCTATCTGGTTGATATGTTCAAAGAAATCATCAGCTACTCTCTTCTTTAGTCTGCACCAAGTGTCATCTACATAACGGAACCAGTTGGCCGGGGGAGTGTCCTTGAAAGTACTGAGGGCTTTGTTCTCAAATTTCTCCATGTACAGGTTTACCACGATGGGCGAAACTGGTGAACCCATAGCACAGCCGTGCAGTTGTTGGAAGAATTGTCCTTTGTAAGTGAAGTATGTGCACCCCAGGCAGAGGTCTAGCAGCTTGCATATTTGGTCCACAGATAACTTGGTTCTGTCTGCTAGTGTGTTGTCAGCCTCTAAGGCTTCCCTGACTACTGACACCGCTTCTTTGGGGGGGATGCAGTTGAAAAGAGAGCACACATCATACGAAGTGATGATATCATCTTCGTCTAACTGGATGTCTTTGATTTTGTTTACGAAATCTGCACTGTTCTGTTCTGTACTTGTCTTGAGTTGTCTAATTCGCTTTCTATTGGACTATCTAAAAATTTGTCTTCTCTTTATTTGCATATCAATTCATAGTTCGTGGTTATAAACCTGCTGTTCAACTGATCTTGCTCACAGTCACTGACGAAAAGTAGTGGATGCTACTTGAAACGTCTGACCGTTTCCAAAATCATATCCAGTTGTTTGAGTAATTGCTTTTTGGCGTACGTACGTACTTGCACGCAAACAGACAACAACAAAAAACGTACCTCCGCAACTACGATGGAAGGAGTTGTTTACTTCGCCGTCTGGACATGGTTCTGCGGTCCCTGATAGTGATAAAAAAGTTTATTCCCTTACACTCTGAAAATTGAAGCACAATCGGGTACAGTACACCAAATAGTTCTGAACGAGACCCAGAGATATGTCCCTCCGGTCCCATTTGATCAAAACACGCCAAAAGATCAGTGTTCTAACGGAGTACCTTGACGCAATGATAGGGGAGCAGAAATATAATCTGTTAACTAGGTATTGTGTAATTGATAATTAATGGATATTTTACTGCCTTTGTATCTTACTTGCGAAAAATTACTGCATTAAGATTCCATGGCCAGCTTAGGTGCATGTTAGTACTGTGATACATATGGAGATATTCTACCTGCGCAGTACGCCTCACAGAAGTGCGTCGGAGTGAGTTTGTAGACGTAGTATGTGTTTCCACCCTCGGTGCACCTCTTGACTTGGATGGGATACTGTCCCGTACAGCAGTCATCGGGTATACCCAGGTTGGAGCACGCCACGCGATCTACGATGGCGTCACCTTTTATGCAATGTAACATGCTGCATCAGTTGGATTGCTCATGCACAAGAGATAAACAGAAACAACAAAAAAAGCAAATCCAAATGGACAGTTTCGATGTTGCGTATGGATAGTGAAGCATATTTAACATTTGCCGATTACTTTGTGCGCTACGTATGATTTTCACCGTTTCAGTGAATCAACAGGGGAAGCAAACTACAGTAGTCTCAAAACCATTCTGCCCCCAGAAAAGTCCCTTTGCGTTACCTGTAGGGTGTTCTCCATTCATCCAAATGGGCGAAGACGTCCCGCAGTAGTAGGACTGTACACAACTGGTCGGCATCGTACCTCCAACAAGGGAGGTGAACCGGTACCAGCCTTCGTCGATAAACTTGTCACACAGAAAATCTATGTCTGACTCGACATAGTACGCCGTACTGCGGTGGGGGTCATCGATTTCAGTTGCTGTCAAGCAGGGGTCCTCGGTAGCATTAACTCCTGAGGAGGGGAGGGGATGAAATATCAGATATTTGCAATAGACCTTAGAATTACAGGCAGTCCCAAAGCTTGAGCCCACTGGAACCTATGTAATCAATATATACCGTCTACATGGACTACAGGCAAATCAACCTCGTGCTAGTAAGGCTAAGTTAACACTTATCTACAAATAAAACTGAAGTGACAGACATGACTCTTATCGGATAATCTAGATTGGTATGGCTGCAATCCTCAATACAGCGAAATACTTGCAAAGGAATACTGTAAATGCAGAAATGTTCGCGGTGGTTTTGTGTTCGCGGTTTTCGCGGTGAACTTTCAGCGCGAACTTAAAACCACCGCGAATCTTTTTTATTCCAGTTAGCAGAACGTTAGCCTGACTAAATCGGGCTCCAAAGGCTCCCATTCCACAGGGACAGCGCTCTCGCCACGTTCTCGCTGCGACCTCAATTTGGCCAGAGCGCGGATCGAGCGCCAAGAGCGCGGGGAGAGCGCACAGAGAGCGCCATGCGCGCCGTCACCTCGGCGATGGTGTTAAACATGTTCCAAACAGTCGCCGTGAGAGCGCCGAGGATGGCAATCAAAAAATGAGCGCCGAGAGAGCGCGGTGAGCGCCGTGAGAGCGTGCAGCGAGCGCGGTGAGCGCCGTGAGAGCGCCCTAGGTGAGATCAAAGGGCCGCAGCGAGCGCTCAAGGGTCGCAGCAAGCGCTGTACGAGGATTGAATGGTCTCAACTGTAGTTCAAACAAGTTGCATTCTTGAACTGGTGTCTTGAATTTCTAGGAATTTTTTGTCATACTTTTGTTCATTGGTGATACACATTGACGAATAACAACAAATACATGCTTTCATTCAGATAACATTCCCTCCAAGTTTTATTGTCAGTAGTTCAAAAAGCGTTTCAAAATCCTGTGATTTACGTTTCCATTATAACGTAGCACGATAAAAGATGTTTATTGCAAAGAGGTTACATGACAGACAACACAGAAAAAACAGGTTGAACATATATATAACATATAAAGTCATACTGAGCAACCTTGCAGCGACCAAAATTGAATATGTTTCCCCCTTGATTTCATAAACTAAATATGATGCAAGAGGTACATGTAAATGTATGACTTCAAAGACAACATAGCACACAAAACGTTAAAAAATTCGTTCTTCATCTCTGGAATTCGTTGAGTGATCTGTGAAAACTCTGGTCGCTCATAAAAGTTGCTGAGAATTGAGAATTTGGTCGCACAGAGAGCGCGGGGAGAGCGCCGTCCAAGTGGAATGGGGATATAACAACGGCCGGTCCGACTGTTACCGCATCTAATGTTAGAGGGGAGCGGGTCATCAACCACCGCCAGCGAGAGCTTATTTAAACACAAGCTAACAGCAGCCCTTATAATCATATCTTAGAATACTGAGAAATGAACAGTGTTTGATATGAACTTAGTTGTAGGTCTGATACCTGACACGACTAGTAGTACAATTCCAGACTGGAATTATATGGTTTACTTAGTGGCACTTCAGAAAAAGGAACATTTCCTCAAAGATATCAGGTATCGCTGCGCAGGGTATAACGTGGGTACCTGCATCAGAGGACGTGGTCACCTGTGTTTCACCTTGAAATCCATGTAGATTTTCGCCTACATACGCCTACATACGCCATGCGATTTTGGTTAGAAGATTTCTATGTCGCCACCACAACGTCGACTACACTTATCCGCTCTCTTAACCATATTGAGAAAATTCATATTACAGTGTTTGATATGCCTATGGTCTCCGTTGCAGACCTGATACTTCACGCGACTAGTACTTTTACTTCGCACTGCGTAGGGGAAAACATGGGTACGTGCGGCAGACTTAGAGGACGTAAGGCCCCTTTCCACTGGGACGTCGCTCTCGCCGCGCTCTCTCTGCAACCTCAATTTGGCCATATGCGCGCCGTCACCTCGGCGATGGTGTTGGACTTGTTCAAAACAGTCGCCATGAGAGCGCCGAGGATGGCGATCAAAAAATGAGCGGTGTGCGCCGTGAGAGCGCGGTGAGCTCAAGGGCACTCTACGAGGATTGAAGAGCGCTCCACGAGGATTGAATGGTCCCAACTGTAGTTCGAACAAACTTCATTCTTGTGTTCATTCAAGTGGTGTATCTAGAATTTCTGCTCATGGGTAATGCAAATGGACGAATGACCACAATTAAGTACATGCTCTTATTCAGATTAGATTCCCTCCAAGTTTTATTGTCAGTAGTTCAAAAAGTATTTCGAAATTCTGAGATTTACGGTCCTATTTTAACGTGGCATCATAAAAGATTTTTGTTGTAAAAAGGTTACATGACAGACAACACAGAAAAAAAAATATTTCAACATGAGTTGAATATATATCTAACTTAAGACACACGCTGAGCGACCGTGCAGCGACCAAAATTGAATTAGTTTTACCCTTGATTTCATAATCTAAATATGATGCAAGAGGTAAATGTATGACTTGAAAAAAGCTCAAGCTATTTATGCCATCTTTTTATTCCAAAAAAAGTATTTCAATCGAAAACCGTGAGAACTATTTTTATATGTACACCTGCTAACGTCTGCCACAAACGTATCCCATTATTTCACTAAAAGACAATTTTTTAAATATTTTTTTTAGATATCTCTTAAATTAAATTAAAGTGAATTAATGGGATATGGGGGTGCTATCCCATTGATTTACTAGTAAGAATTTTTTTAGATGTCTCTTACTAGTAAGTTAATGGGATAAGGGGGTGCTATTCCATTAATTTAGTAGTAAGAGGTTTTAAGAATTGTCTATTAGTTAGATAATGGGATACGTTTGTGACAGACGTTATCACGTGTAAAAGTAGTTATCACTGTTTTCGATTGACATATTTTTTGGAATAAAAAAAATGGGATAGATAGCTTGAGCACACTAATTCGCAATTTTAAACATGAGCAAAGTTCTCTATGTTGGAGGAGATAGTTTCCGAGGTTGTAAATCGCTGTTCTCTTAACTATATTGGAAACGCTGAAAACTTCATATAACATGATGTGACCTCAGTTGTAGGTCTGAGACTTGACGCGAGTAGTGCCTAATACAATGGGCTGGACACGTCCGACTGGAGTATGGTTTACTAAGTGGCGCTTCGAAAAGAGGAACATTTCCTCAAAGGTATCACGTATCACTGCGCAGGATAAGTGCGGCAGAAATGTTTGAATTATCAATTGTTATAAACAACTGCAGATTATGTAAATTGCAATTAAATAATTCACAATCAAAGCTAATACAAAGGACGTGACCATCTGTGTTTCACATTGGGATACACGCGTTCATTGTACATTTCTGCCTAAGTCCCTGGCCTTAAATATGTCGTCCAATTCTAAAGACGAGGGACTACACAATTTCTACGAGTATGTCGCCACGACAACATCGACTATTATCTATATATATATATATATAGTTTTGACAGCACTTATAGATTCTATGAAGCTCCTGTACATATGCATGTCACAAGCAGGTTCACGGCAGAATATTGAACATGATTTTTTTTAACCTAAAAGAACATCACTCTTCGCCCACGGTCTAACGACTGGTGTGGGATCAAATATACATATCTGTACCAACCTTGAAACGTTACGCCGTTCCTATGGATTCTGTTACGAGAATTATGACTTCCGCACTGGTTCACGTTTACACCAGGGCAAATATGCTTCGATCCACTCACACCGAGAAGGACCCCTCCGCTTTTCAACAAGTGCGTTTGGTTCAAAGTCAGTCAAAAATATAATGTTGTAATGTGAGAACTCACTGGGGGTTTTACAGGCTAGCAAAACAAAGGGGATCATCGCATGGCATGTTGTTGCACGGTTTTAAAATGCTCAAACTATGAAGTCAAATGTTCTAGACGGGGTTAGTAAATATCACTACGATAAACATTTTAGCTTTTGTTTTCATTTCCTTTCTTTGGTCCCTAATAATATTACTTTAGTTGCCTTTAAAGACAGGCATTCACGAAATGGAGATAAAGGCATATTCCATAGATATCTTCGTTCCAAACGTTAGGGCATGTTTGCGATTAGGAAGCGTATAAAGCAACGATGACGTAAGGAAAGGTTCATACCCGCCTACTCTATGAAGTTTCATTAATCAACTCCAAGGAAATTGAAACATGCCATAAAACGTTACCTTGAGCAGTCATAGTTGCAGTAGTCACTATCAGCATCAGGACCATCTTCCTCCAAAATCCTGAGGCACACGCCATGGTGTCAGCATACACCATCTAAACACAAGGCGTCAGTTAGGGATTGTATGCTTATAAGTTCACAATTCCGTTGCTAACGCTACTTCACCTAAATCCACAGAGTGACATATATCCGGGATTTTTACAAAAAGACGGGGTATTTAAGGATATATCCTAGATTCAACATTAGTAATACCTACTAAACGTACAGAGGACGTCGAAAATTTGGAGGTACGTGTTTGTCACCTTTAAAACATGTCATTGTTTGAAGAATGTTTTAGTAACTGTGATTGTGGAAGACGAAACACATTTTATGTCAAGTTGCCCATTCTACGACCACGAAAGAAATGAGCTGTTTAAAGAGGCCACCATTTTCCATCCTAATTTCTCCACGTTTTCAGACGAAAAGAAAACTAATCTCCTCTTAACATAAAAAAAACGCACATTACAGAAAAAGTGGGATCATTCGTCTTCCACTGTCTCGTAAAAAGAAGCCAAACCCAATAAGCTAGAACTTAGTGTCAGTCGTTAAGACTAGAGTAGTCATATGTTATATTGTTCATCATTATCTGTCCGTCCATTCTGTGTTACATATGCATAAACATGTACATATACTTGCAATTTGCTTACGGGCAGGAATTTGCAATAAACTTTCATTATACGTGACTGATGACAGAAAACTCTCCGCTGCTTCGTGGACCTATCGAAGGCATTCTACTGACATGAAGGCCTTCTTTTTAAACTCCTATCAAAAGGCATTTCTGTTTAATTTCATTCTTCAGAAAGGGTCACATGTTTTCAAATCTCAAATATCATTCATTCAACAAAGACATAGAACACTGCTATTCAGGAGTGGTCTTCACAACAGGAGACAACTTCACAACAGCGATACAAACGCCACAAAAGAAGGCTTTAGGATATCTGAGCATTGAAATAACCCTCAAGAAATGCTTCAATTTAAATTTCAGTACATTGCAAACTGTTTGATGCCTTTTTCGTCCCAATATTAACTTATAGTGCAGAGGTATTAGACAAGAGTGGATTAAGTGACAAATTATTCATTGGACACGTGCAACTTAAGTTCTGTGAAGCAATATTAGGCGTAAGGAAGAATGCTTTCAACCTCGCAAAAGGGGTAGAACTTGATAGGTACCCTCTGTGAATCTAAACATATTCTAGAGTCTAGACTGTACTCATAATGCAAAAGTTAAAGAAGTACCGAAAATAGTCTCCCATTCGAACCTTTTCTAGCACAGCAAGAGTTACATCGATATAAGATGTGTGCGTGTGTGTGTGTGCGTGTGTGTGTGTGTGTGAGTGTGTGTTTGTGTGTTTGAGGAAGTCCAATTGCAGTGCTGGAAATTACATTTCAACAGGACAACATGGCTTCAGAATGATTTCTGCATTTCAGCAATGAGCTTTCAAAAAGCTGATAATGAACTCATGAGAACACATAGTCTGAAGAAAAGGAAAACATCTTACCTTGATCTTGGCAGGTCGGTTTCCGTGGACTGAGAGCTGATCTTAAGGTTGACGAATGTTCGTCTGTCCCCCTGTTTCGGGAAAAACGCTCAGGACCGGGCCAGCGAAGTTCGGGACACCGGACCGTAACTACACTGAGCTGGTATCGTTGTCACTCCCTAATATATAGCGTTTTAAGTACTCGATTGTCGTGATCAGTGAGGCAAAGTTTGCAAACAATCACCGTGATGATTTCTATGTTAACCTATTCTCGTCTGCTCATGATCACCTGTTTCCACAAAACACTCTAGACAGGACGTCATTAAGCAAAGTGCACACACCTGACCGTAACAATATTGTACCGTTTTTACTCATATAGTGTTTGTTATTGAGAGCAGGACACGATTTTCGTGTTCACTGACAGAAAGTTTGCAAAACAACTTCTGCGGCGATGTCTATGATAACGTAACTTCGTCTGCTCACACGTTTCCGCAAAACACTCAAGAGAGGGACGTCCCCAACCGAAGCTAGGTACTCGTTTTCACCCGGTATCTCTGGGTTCTGGGGCCAAACACCCTGTCACTGCGCCACCGCGACGATATGCTGACGTATCTTCGTCTGCTCACCTGTTTCCACAAACCATTCAAGACCGGGCTTCATTAAGTGCAGGACGCCTGACCGTAACAATATTGTACTGCCGTCATTGGTATTCTCTCATATAGTGTTTGTTATTGAGAATGATACACGATTTTCGTGTTCGCTGCCAGAAAGTTTTCAAAACAATCTCCGTAGAAAGCGTGGTGATGTCGGTGTTGATGTATCCTCGTCTGCTCACCTGTTTACGAAAAACGCTCAGCTGACCGGACTTCAGCCGGCGAAGTTCGGGACACCGGACCGTAACTATTTTGAGCTGGTATCGTTGGCACTCCCTAATATATAGTGTTTTAAGCACCCGTTTGTCGTGATCAGTGCGGCAAAGTTTGCAAAACAATCACCGTGGTGATTTCTATGTTAACGTATCTTCGTCTACTCACCTGTTTCCACAAAACACTCTAGACCATTAAGTGAAGTGCACACACCTGACCGTAACAATATTGTACTGGCGTCATTGGTTTTCTCTCTTATAGTGTTTGTTATTGAGAATGATACACGATTTTCGTGTTCGCTGCCAGAAAGTTTTCAAAACAATCTCCGTAGAAAGCGCGGTGATGTCGGTGTTGACATGTCTTCGTCTGCTCACCTGTTTTCGCAAATGCTCAAGAGCGAAGTGTGACATTCAACCTGACAATCATGCAAAAATGGTACTTATTGTGTATTACAGGCCGCCGACGGGCGACATGACTGTTTATTTCCACTCCATCAGTCTTAGCGGTGTTTCAAAGGAATAACACCAGATAGTCCTGGCAGGCGATCTAAACTGTCCTTACAATGACTGGTCTGATGTAATTAGCAATTTAATTTTGATGGGTGCCATCGTTTTAAAACGTTAATTCATCAGCGGTAAGAAATCCAACATGTATAACCACTAAAACAAACGTAACGCACGTCAAACCTTCTAGAAGATCTGATTTGTTACTTGCCTTACAACAGTGTTATTACAGACAAAAAACGTGTCAAGAGCTAAGAAAAGGATTTCAAAACGTTCCTAGCATTGTTCTTTAATGTAGCTGAGATGTTTTAAAGGGAAGGCCCCAAACTCCACGGCAAAATACACACAAAGTCAGATAGCATTTCTGACATATCTTCGTGCATTTTCGTTGGTTTTACGAAGTCGAATTCTGCACGTTTTATTAACTGGAGGTTCGAACACTCTTAAGTCACGAAAAAGATTATCCACAAATGAATCCACTCTACACATTTCACCACTAAAACATACAAACAACGTTTTGCTAAAGCCTTAATTGACCGTGCATTGAATACGTCACAGTGTCCTTGATTCTGTTTACAACGGCTACTGTTTGTGCCTGACACTTGAAACGGGTAGTCATTGAATAAATTGGACACACGAGATTTGACGTACACCGTTTTCTTTTCAACGTGGTCATTCAAGCAAGTGGCCTAACACAAAGAGAAGTACTTCCTGAAAAATATCAGGTTACCCTGCGCAGACAAACACAAGTTCGCCTGGCAAGGATATTCTTAGGGGGTAGTTTTCACCTGCGTTTAACTGTGAAGCACCCTTTCGAGCAGAATGGACCAGTTGAGAGTTGTTCGTATGATTGTGCTGCTATTCCTCAGTACAGGTAATCAAAGTTTACCAATCTTAACTTATTGACCAATGGTGAGAGAGACGTGTACGTGGTTTAACCACTAATTCTGTTACCATATTGGGTTGATTACGATCGTTATCGGGATATAAGGATATAAATAGGACCAGTTAACATCTGTAGAAGGTATACTCGTAACGAAAAGCTGAAAAGTGCTTTTTTCATGATCATTGGCTGGTGGTATAAACGCAAGCTAGCAGTGTCAGGTAGACACACAACAGTGTCGCGTGTCGTACAATACGTTATTTATTCACACAGTTTCTGGTACCACGGATCCCTGTCAACACCATGGCGTTATAAACCAGGCGAGACGAAGCAGCGCCGCTACAGTAGATGACTCTGACCTGGTCATTTGTGACATCTACCTGGACAAGGGCTGGTACCGTTTTACCAGCTACACCGGTGGAGAGATCCCAACCAGCTGTGTCCAACCCTACCAGTGCAGTACTGAAGTACCGCTATGGATGGACGGTACTTTACCGGAGGGGGACGACATAGTGAACAGGACGGCATGTGGGAACTTGGGAGACCCGTCGGACTGTTGTACGATCCCGATAGACATCCGAGTCAAACGGTGTACAGAGGCTAGCGGGGTGTTCTACGTGTATGAGCTGCAACCTACATACTCCTGCCCCATGGCGTATTGTGCGGGTAAGTGTGTCATTGTTTGCATTGAACCACATGAATAGCACGGATATTGAAGATAGTTGTAGCGTGTATGGACATGCCTAACATTGTGTTAGCCTGTAGCATATGGTTTGTTGCATAACCCCCTCCCCACAGCAGCTCTAACATGTATCGTTGTGTGTGTGCTGCAATACACATTATTTCGATGTAAGCAGAAAAGAAAATTTTGCTTTTCGCAATATTCAGGAAGTCTTCCGCTATGTCCAGACGGAGAGGTCTATGACGACCTCCATAAGCATTGTATCGGTGAGTAATTCTGTCTTTAAATTCCTCTTTTCATGAGCTTTGAAGGCCTTTTGTAGTTTTTTGACTACTGTATCATATGACACCATTGGTATTCACATACCCACATTACATAATGATGATTGTTAAGTACATAATACAGTGGGATCTTGAGTTTATAATTTTAGACTTGGAGATAGCTCAAGCTGGAATGGTCGAAGTGTTTTATTTTGGTATATTTCACTGGCTTCTACAGAGACGGATTAATTGTTTTGCTTGATTTGGTTTATACATTAATGGTTACAAGAATATTCCGTTGCTAATTCCTGAAAGGAATGTTTTATTTGCAACGTATTGTGCCCCCCCCCTCCTCCCTCACACCAACTCCATGTTGTTGTTACACGACCGAATCTACAGAGACCCGGCCTGTCGTACCGTGTGATTTTGAAGGCCATGGGTTTTGTGAGTGGCTACAGGAGAGAGACGATGATCTGGACTGGACCAAAACAACCGGACAACATTCATCAGGGTCCGTTCTACCAGGCGTGGACCACACACTGGGAACGGGTAAGGACTTATATGCTATAGATGTACTTTGCTCTACCATGCAGATAATAAAGTGTTCCCAAGCCAGCAATATAATAATATGCTATACTTGAGTTTGAGTTTGAGTTTTATTTAGATCCACAATTAGCCTCATAAGAGGCTATTCTTCCTGTGGTCTACACATTCATATGTGCACATTACAATCGGGATAAACGAAAACATACAAAGTGACAGTAGAGGACAAAAATAACATAATTCCTTAAAAGCAATAATTACCAAAGTCCAATTATTTGCTAATTGCCGCTAAATACTCAAATGGTGGACAGCCAATCCGTAGAGTAGGTAGAGTCTTCTGGTGCAGAGTCAAGTGCTTTTCATACTACCTAACCATTATGATTTCGACGATGTGAAACTCAACACAATTTTCTGACGGTCAAACGTTAACCTTATATTCAGCTATAGGAAGTTACGCCTCCATCCGGTCGTCAGCAAGCAACCAACCAGGAGACAGAGCTCGCCTCATCAGCCCAGTCATCGTGACATCTAAAACTGACACATGTAACGTAAGTACCTACCATATGCACATACAGTATATACATGTATATACAGTCTTTAATATATATGTAATACATATATTGCCATACGCATGATATTGATTTCGACTTAGTGCCATATGTATGATATTGATTCTCTTCCATAGTTAATAAGAGACTTTTCTATACCATATTAAAATGTATCGCTATGATAATAGCAATTTGCTTGTGTTTATGATGTAAAGATTATAGTAGCATCTTTCCTACATTTCAGATAAACTTTTTCTACCAAGGCTCGGGTACACTCCGGATCTACAAGAAAGGGTACCACAGCAGCAGGAGGTCCCTCGTATGGAGAAGTCCTCCGATCATGGTTACCGCGTGGACTGCAACAGTTGTGTCTCTTGTACACGCAAATCCTTTCCAGGTAATCCAATAACTCAAAGATAGACAGTCAGCTCTGGAGTTGATACATTTGCTTCTTACTTACATACGGGCTTTTTTGTTTCTGAGAGTTTAACTTGTGTTTTCCTACACAGGTCATCATTGAAGGGACACTAGGGAGTGATGGACAATCAGCTATCTCCTTGGATGACGTCTCGTTTTCTACTGGATGTTCCAGCGAAGGTAGCCCGATCGTTACCTACAACACGTACACATAAATATACACACACTTATGACGTAAATTGGTCAAGAGATTACTCTAGTACAGTTGGGGCGAGTATAGATATATGAGAGTTTATCAAGTTGACATTTTCTCTACAATTCTACTCAAATGCAAATTGCAAAATTTAAACTGTAATCCATTGAATTTAATAAAAATTTAGTATTGAATTTGATACAAATTTAGATATGGGCCGTAAAGAGTACCAATGATCCATATTGCAATGAAAGGAATTGTTTACTTCAATAGGGTAGCACTTTAGGCTCAATAGGCTTTTACAAGGCAGTGCCCAAGACATTCTACCAACAGTGCGTTGACGATAGATCTGTCTATTCCAGTTGACGGAGCGGTTCGGCTGGTTGATGGCGCCAGGTTTGGGGAGGGGCGGGTAGAGGTCTACTACGACCACGAGTGGGGCACAATCTGCAACAGGAGCTGGACCCAGACCAACGGGGACGTCATCTGCTCCCAACTGGGGTACACCGGCGCCCTCCCGAGCAGCCGGCAGTACCCTGCACCGTCCTCCACTCCCATCCACCTGGATGAAGTCTCGTGCAGCTCGGCAAACGTGACGAAGATCTCGGCATGTAGTCACAGTAGGTGGGGCCACTACCACCCGCACTGTGATCACCAGAGGGACGTGTCGGTGGCATGTACGGGTGAGCATAATTCATTGACTTCCTTGTGTGGTTTGTCATCTTACCTTACCTTTACCTAGTCCCGACCCTCAGGCTTACCTAGTCCCATCCTCATGCCTGAGGGTCGGGGACTATGGTAGCGTCCAGTACCAGCCTCCCCCACTCTCTCCTGTCATCTAGTGGCTGAAAACCTGCCCTACTGTAGCAAAAATGTGTTGTCATTGAACATTCTTACATTTGGAAACATCTTGGCTTCAGTTGACATGTACACTTCTTTGGACTTGTTCTCTTACAGGTCGGTGGTACAGATGCAGGGATACGGAATTTACCTGCTCCAACACCATCTGTGTCCCTCCTGAAGTTCGCTGTGACTTCACCAACGACTGTGGAGACAACAGTGATGAACAGGGCTGTGGTGAGTGATACAAAACATATATTTGCAGTTCGTAGATCAATGGCAGAAAGATAATTCAATATGAAAACTTATTCATCCAATTAATTGTTTTGATAGTAAGAAATTTTCATCTCCGACGCCATTGTTTGGTGTGGGGAGGATGTATGTTTGGCACACTGTACTCCAACATAATGTTGACCTTAAGATATGAGTTTATGTGTATTGACTGGCAGCTTGATTACCGCCACGCGGAGAATTAGAAAATGAAATGCACAAATCACATTATTTCCCCTCGTGCTGTGTAGGTGAGTACCCGGGAAGATGTGACTTTCAGGGCGGTCTGTGCAGCTGGGTACAGGCGACATCCGACAACGCGGACTGGGTCCGAACAAATGGCGGCGCCACTACCTCAGCTGGGGCGCCCCCTACAGACCATCGGACTAGAACAGGTAACAATTACACACATGAAATAACGAGACATAACACAAGGCAAAGACGTCAGTGCACAGCGTAAGCACATAACTTAGCTGCCCCGATATACTACTGGGGAAGATGATGACAAAAACTTTGACAGAAATATGTGATAGAACTAAGAATGCCTTAGCATAACATTACTAACTTTCCAATTCCTTTTGCCGGGACATATGAGCTAAAATGCACCATTCAGATTAGGCCCTTATTTGCATAATTGGTACCACGTTTATTTTTTTCCTGGTAACCCAGACGGAAAGTACCTACTACTTGACGCTGCATCCGCAGGGACCCGGAATGCTGTCTTGACTCTCTCCGAAGACTATCTGTCCGCCACAGAGGACTGCAAGGTACTTCACTATTCAATATTTCGTGCTTACAGATACCAAAGGTTGGTATATTTCATCCTCAAATCAGTATACAGATTCAACAGTTCGTGTCTCTGCCCATACTGTGTAAAAAGTAATGTTTCATTACTATATTGTACGATATTCCTCCAGATTTTCTTTCATTACTTCATGACAACGAGCTCTGGCCAACTGAGCCTCCGCCTAGCAACAAGAAGGAATCAGGGCAGGCTTGTTGGGATGACTGTGACGTCATCGTCAGGAAGACACTGGATCCGGGAAGAGTTGGTGGTTCCTGTAAATACAACTTTTCAGGTATGAAATTGAGCTTTTCTCTGTACTTCTGCTTTTCTACACACTACTACTCACGCAAACACAGTTATCCTCAAACACACACATTCTCAAACATACTGTCACTTGTATGGATTTGATGACAGTGATAGTGAAGTTGGCCTACTTATATCGTTGTCGTTACTAATTTACGCAGGTGTCATTTGAGGGAATATTAGAACCATCGTCAGGAGTCATTGCCATTGACGACATCTCACTGACCCCCAGTTGTGAACAAGTTCAAGTAGACTCGACCAAAGATGACACCAAAGCCGGTATGTATGTTATATTCTGTGGTTATTTTACTACGTAGTGATAAACTGATAAAGAATTTACTTTTAGTCATCATCCTTATGTCATCAAATATAATTGAGCGCAGTCGAAGACTTGTTACTTATCTACATATGCATGTAGTAGATAACTTTCACCAAAATGAATGGTTGTCTCCCATTTGATTTGTCAGCGCCCCAAGAAACCGGACTTCCCGTGTCCGCGACAACAGCCATCGCGGTGGTCTGTTCTATCGTCCCGGTGGGGTTGGCAGCGGCCACTGCTACTCTGTGTTACCTGCGGAGAAAGAACAGGTAGGTAAAACATATAAATCATTAGATATGGAAACCATGAATGCTACATGTATGACCTATAGTAAACACTGCATTGGATGTATCACGAGTATGTTAAAATCAATCCTTGATGATAACTCACAACACAACATGGCGGTGTTTATATCTAATGACTTCATTGTTCAACAACTGAATAACATACAATGCATGTATGTTCCTGTAGTTCCAACGAGCTGAGCGCAGCAGTGCACGAGCTAGAACAGCGCAGCGGGCATGACAACCCGTGCGTGGAGCATCAGTACGACCTCGTAAACATGCACCAGACAGGACCACACGCACAAACAGGTTAGTCATGCACTTATAACTCTATACCAGAGGAACTCATTAACTCTATACCGTACTGAGTACAAATAGTTAAACTTGACGTAAGGTAACATCAAAGAATGTTTAGACATGTTTAAACCAGCAGTGTAAATGATATACGTTGAATGCAACATGTTGATTCATTCACATACTTGTACGTAGATTGACCCACTGTAGCCACTTGTATGTATGTAACTATGTAACGTTATGTATACTTGTGGAAGACATTACAAAAATCGCTGTATTTTTGTTGTGTCAATGAAGATTGTCGTTGTTGTTGTTGCTGTATTCTGATTTTGTGTAAATGGAGTGAAAGTCGAGAATTTATGGCACGGGTTAGCTTATTGTTTTGATAGCAATCTTTCCGTTTCTGAGGACTTACAAAGAAGCAGTTAGAAATGAACTAAGTCTTCAACGGTTATTTTGATTCCCCAGGGGAGGCTAACGGCACAGTAGTCACGTTTCAAAACTTACAGCGATTTCAACGAGCAAACGGGATACAGAAACAAGTAAGTCTAAATGTTTCGTCCATCAAGCGAAGATTGAAGACTCTTATATGTTGTTTGTACAAGTAGTAGCTATATACAGAGTGCAATTTATAGGCCAATGATGTAATGTGCATATTGGCCCTAGTCTATAGATGAAAGAGTCGATTCAATAGCAATATCTGTAAATCATAAGCTGTCATCATGCCTAAGTATATGAACTATAAGTCCTTCCTTCATTGCTGTAATGTTTTACGAGATACGAAGTGTACACGTATAATGCTTTGAATATGTACAAACCAACATAGAATAAACCCGAATGACAAAGAGTACTTCATTACAGAATCAGATGCCAAAGGTCGACGCCTCAAGGGATGAAAAGTCCGTTCCTGAAGGCCTCACCGTCAACATGGACTCATCAGGGTACGCCTTCCTACAGAAGAGCACCATGTGTCCCGCCTACCCCACTGACGCAGCTTACACAGGTACTGCTACATTTGTCAAACGCATGCTAATGAAATAGTGGAATGACGTGTGTTATTTCAAAGTAAAATTCTATCATTTGCACATTGCTTATATGGACTAACTATGCACATAAAGGTAGCCTGGAATCAAAACATATCATAGCTCCCGAATTTCCTGTCCGCAAATAGGAGAGGAGACTTTGGAGCTATAACGTTAATAGTTTGGATTCCATGCTACATAAAAGGACGCTAGCTGCATACTACTGTAAGGTAATTAAAAGACCTGAAAGTTTTTTCTCGTTCGTATCATACTAAAGTTATAGATAAGCACCAGATGTAGTAATAAATCTTACATGTATCACAACATGACCGTAGCGTGTCGGTTATCTTTCAGACCCTGTCCTGTACCGTTTCCTGAAATGTAACGGGTTCTCCGAGTTCATGGACATGTTCACGGATAAAGGTCTCACCCTGTCCTTTCTCCGCACGGCATCGGAGAAAGACTTAATCAACTTCGGCATCCCCATCGCCATCGCCGTCGCTGTTTTGAGGACACTGCACGAACAGCCCTGTCATGAGAACGAATACACTTCTCTGAATAACGTAGGCCAACCAGCTACCAAACCGATAGCTAATGTGGATGTGTAAATGCACTTTCTTACTGTATTTACTACCGTGCTATTCTTTTGGAGTAAAATGTACATCATCGGGGAATAGTATAAGTGCTTTGAGAAATAGAGAAGTGTAGATGATTATCTGGTTTGATGTTAATTATGGTTCATGGACATGCCTGTACCTACCACTGCTTCATAGTAAGCAAAGCTAGTTAGATTATCTTATAGTCTCGCGTATCTATAGAATTTACACATGATAGCCACATAAGCACTTATGATAGTGTTTGTACATACTGATTGCTGATGGTACCTGCATGATTATCCTTTTTATAACGAGATGGCGATTGTTGTTAGTCAGATTGTTCATGATTTATTTTGGTTGGAGGTAACAGGCCTCTAAATTCCTCTACGCTTAACGGTTCTTGTGTGTTTAACAGTACTTTTATGAGATGTCGGAGTTGTATAGTATTTCACATTGCAAAGTCTAGCCATATAAACTGATGATGATGGCTCTGTTTCTTCACATATTCGTCCAACCATTGCTACTGCAGATGGTGCCTTGTGTATCATTGTATGTACGTGCTACAAGTCTATACATTGCGGGGAGGGATGTGTTTCATTTACTGGGGATATTTTACGTGTTTTCTGCTCCACTACACATTCAGGCCCGATGTCTTATTAAGATGTGACTTTGTATAATCTTCACCTGTAACCTTGGTATGGGCCAACAGAACGTTATTCGTGGATTTTGAAAAAGACTGCGATGCGAACGCGACACGATTTTCGCTCATGTTTGCTTTACCTCTTGTGCGTGAATGACATGACAATAACATGCACTCTATGTGTTTAGTTTTCAATGTCAACATTGTCAGCGTTGAAGGCATTTGAGAAATTTGATAAATGACTCGTCTCTTCAAATGTTTGTAAATGCAGTACTTTCTGCCAGGGTGTGAGTCTGAAAATATTGTCACTAAATTTACGTGATATACTAAATCAATAATCGATGGAAGAAATTCTAGTACCCTAAACTTGTTCTGATTGTGTACATATCACTATTTCTATGTAAAAGGCCAGAGATTGATTCTTATGGAAAGACACGTGCCCTGTATATACAGATATCTCTGGAGCAAATGTCAGCTGTTGTTAGATTATAGTTAGCATTATTGAAAGCACATATCGTGCACTATCTAATGAAGGCGAGGTCATATGTGCCCCTACTCTCCGAAATACCCTTAGGGTACTCTTTTCTAACTATAGATCCTGTTATCATCCAGGACGGTCATCTTCCTGCGACCGCTCGACTAGTTTTATAAATGAAAAACAAATCTTTTAACGCTTTGTGTTTTTTGTTGTCTTTTCAGTCATACTTTTACATTTTGAATGACATTCCAATTGTGAAATCAAATGTTACACAAATATGATTAAGGTCGCAGCGCGATGGCCGTCTAGTGAAAAGGGGTTGTTGACTGCTTCTATTCATGCCCATTCATGTCCATTCACAGTCGTACACCGTTCTCGTGTGTCCGATTCTTTGTTTCGATGTGTTTTGAGTGTCGTGTAGAATAAGTAAGACACATCTGAACTTTCTTTGCTCCGTTGGTTAGTCACAAAAGTCACAGGTAATGTTTCTCTTCCAAACATTGGCTGTGGCCGCGAGTAACTTCTGACCTAGGCTTAACTTATTCTACAGTGGGGAGGTGCTTGCTAACATGAAATAAGCTGTTAACGGTGGGACTAGACGCGAAATCGCTCTGTGGCGCAGTCTATGGTTCAAGATCAGACTAAACGAGATGTAGGTTTCGAATTACAAGCACACCTAGCACACCTACTTACAAGCCCTCCCCTATCCGGCATCGCAGGTGGAATGGTCGCGACAAGGAAACGTTTCCAGCGATTGCGCAGTTGTAAAAACGAGTAACTAAGGCCAGACGTCGCAAGGAGTTGTTAACAACCAGGAATTGTTAAACCTTGTAGTCTTGGATGTCGACCTCTAACGCTAATGGAGTCGCTATACGAAGTACGTTTCGGCATGATACGTTTGGGTCTCCCAGCAATCTGCTTGGTGGTGTCATGTTTCACAGCAACCGTTGGAGGTGAGTTAACTCCCTTAAACACCCATCAGTTTATGGGGAGGGGGGAGTAAAACCTTAACTCGTTGATAAACACAATTATCTTCTCCGGTTTTCGTATAACTGCATGATAAATTTTGTGGTACACAGATGATGTGCTTGGAACAAAACGATTGGGTATGAAATAATTTACATTTTACAAGTATAGGCACCCTATATTTTCCAGATACTCTATTAATATTTTTAAAAAGTCAAGCTGTACAAAAAGGATGATCTCTTCTAAAGTTGGTTGGATTAGGGTGGACTGTATAGAAAACTATACAATATTATTTTTCCTCAAAGGCGATGCGTATCTGTCAGATTATACACTTATATCTAATTCCTGCACAGGAAGTGACAGTCTTGAGTACGAGAGCCTGGGTTGCTGGAGGGACACTGGTGACCGCGCCATTACAGAGCTCGAGGGGACAGATGCACGCCTTGATGGACACTACATTAACCGTCATAACGCCATAGAGAAGTGTTACCAGGTCGCCCTTTCTCGTGGTTTTACCGTGTTTGCTGTGCAGAATGGCGGCTGGTGTGCCGGGTCTGCTGATGGGCACAACACCTACAACAAGTACGGACCTTCCACAGCCTGTGCGGGGGACGGTGAAGGCGGGCCTTGGGCAAATGAGGTCTACTTGATAAGAGGTAATGATTCAGCAAATAGTCTATAGATGTGAAATGTAATGAATCTATTTATCTTTCCGTGATGTAAAGGGGTCTACTCTACCGTTCATGCCCACTACCACCGTCGTACAAAGCACAGTAACAGACAATATAAGCGGTATTTTGCACAAATTTGGCCACCAAATTTACTTTCATTCTGTCATTCTCAAATTAAAGATGAATAGTTACATCATGATCATGCTGCATTATCTACGATGACGACAATAACGGAAAATCAGTAGCAAACATGTTATTATATTACAGGCACACCAGAAGTGACACGGCGAGTTTGTGAAGGATCGACATTGACTTTAGAGTGTAACCATGGTCAGATGATCCAGGTAACACGCGCCTTGTACGGCCGTGCACAGTCTGACCTATGCGATGGACCTGTATATACAACAAATTGTAGAAGCGCTTTAAGTCTGTCCACCGCGAGAAACTACTGCGAAGGACGCCGCACCTGTAGGGTACCGGCATTAAACGGCGTGTTTGGGGACCCCTGTCAGGGCACGCACAAGTATTTGGAGGCCACGTATGAATGTATTGGCCGTAAGTATTGCGAAATCATATGTTGGTCATATTTCGGCAACTTAATAGGTTGCACAATGTTTTTTTGTATTGCAGTATAGTTGCTTTACACATGTATCTTATCATTTGCGTTTATTTCAATACCATTTAGTTGACAATGTGTCAGTAGATATATAGAGCTTTGAAAAAGTGTACTGTGCGTCTTGAAAACACAATGATTGAAAAAACGAGGGGCTGAAGCTCCTATAACTTTGCATTAAAGAAGGGTTATCACTACTCTTTAGAATATCTAAGGGCTTCGCTTTTGTATTTCTTTCTCCGAAAAGTTTCATTCGTACGTAATACAACTCGTGATGCTGACAGCAATGAATGCTCTTAAGTAATGTGTGTCGATGTGTGTTGATGTGAACAATTTTACTTTTATGAAAACAGAGAGGTGCGATGAATGCGAACAGATCTGTACAAATACAAACGGTACCGGTGACTTCATGTGTTTCTGCTACGCTGGCTACACTTTAAAGGAAAATGGCACATGCTATGGTAAGTATCGTTTACCGTATATATTGTAAGATGGCTTGTATTGTATACCATATATTGTTCAGTTACCAGGGCCAGCCCTTTGTAGTAGCCTTCAGTTAGCTAGCATATAGTTGCGTACCTTGGCTGTATGTTTTATACAATGTCGGCCTAATACATATTGTTATTATGTGTAATGACTAGCATTTCTTTAATTATGATGATGACTACCATTAGTAATATTTTGCATTCCTACTTTTTCAGATGTCAACGAATGCATGATAGAAAATGGCGGCTGTGAACACGTTTGCACGAACACAGTGGGGAGTTTCCAGTGTTCCTGTGATCCTGGCTACATCCCAAGTGATAACGGATTTTCGTGTGACGGTAAGAATCTTCCTTTCGTTTGTTGGGTGCTTTGGTGCGGTGGGCAAATGCAGCATCGGGGTCCCTGGACTGACGCCTCTCTCATCTCATAGCTGTCACATAGTCTAACTATTTGATCGTTGGGGCATTTCTAAAGGATCTGCCAACCAGTTTTCTGTGGCGCCTGCAACTTACCAATATAGGAATCAGCTTTGGGAGGAAGCCCAAGTAAAAGACATCCTTACGTTCGTTCTCGCTTCTGATTGGAAAAATATGGAGGCGCGGGGGGGGGGGGGTGGAACTGCAACTGATTGGTGCATTTCCACCGTGGGAATATCTCCAATGCTCGTACTTTTGCTCAGCTGCGCCAACATGACATGCCTGAAAACATGTACGTTCTTAAGTCCCTTTATCATCTACTAGTACTGTTTTTAGTAGCTCATTTTTCCCTTTGTTTCCAACGATTGGCAGATTGGAAAACTACTGATCTCATTATCTCAGCGTGTTTAATCGATTTGATTTGAATACATACATAATCCGACATGTATTAAAATGTTTCATTTCCTTCCCGCATCTATAGACCCATGTCTAACGGCCACGCCCCTGTACGAACCACACCGCAGTACCGCGTACGTCACAGACGGGTCGAGCGTGTGTGACGGGGGGTTAGCGGAGGGCTGGTACCGCTTCACCCATGTGGGAGGCGCGATGTCCACCAGTTGTGTAGAGTCTTACCGCTGTGGCACGGAGTCACCTGTATGGTTGAATGGAGAACATCCCACAGGTAATTTGCATACAATGTGTCTTTTTGTTAGACTTGATAATGATAATTACTAGTAGGTTCCTTGATCCTACATATACTGTACTTTCTTTCATTACATTTCAACAGATTATATATATTCTAAAATCTACAGTGCAGCTTCTGTGCTATAAGACATGCTGTGGCATTCCACTAGCTAACAGGAAAACGTCTTCATCCAAATGTAGACGTCTCCATTGCTAACCGATCGGCGTGTGCGAATGCCGGAGTGCCTGGTGACTGTTGCACAGAACAATACAACATTCAAGTCAAGAGATGCCCGACCCCTGGACAGACCTACTACGTCTATAAACTTGTACCGACCAACTACTGTGAGGCTTACTGTGCAGGTACGTCAAACAGCAACATAATCATGTAATTCAAAGACAACTTTTGTAAGATTGTTGAAAAATGCTATTTTTAATTCACCAACTCACAAATAAATTGGAAACTTAGAAAAAAACAGGCCGTGATCTTCAATGATTTCATGACGCCGATAACAGAAACAAGGCAGTAATACAATAATATTGTCAATAAATGAGACGAGTTCATGTATGCATGCTTGTAACGTTTTTACTGCACTACTCGTACTCAGTGCATACAAAGTAGATGATACTATTACTAACAGAACACTGTCCAATCCGTTTTCACAGGTAGCAGCGTGCCCTGCCCAAATGGGGAAGTCTACAACGTATTCCACCGAACCTGCGGAAGTAAGTTACATTTTGTTACAAAGAGATATATCGGAAAATACATGTACAGTCTGTTACAACAATCAACGACCTAGACAGTCCTGAAACACAATAAACGTTCAATAAGACAAAATTGTTTTCCTGCTTGCAGACATCATCCCGTTGTTCTCAGACAACCCTGCTCTCCATCCTCCTGAGTATGACGTCATCAACAATCGCGTGACCTTTACGTGCGAGGTTGAGTACGACCCTGATGACGTCACTGCCTGGTTTGACGTCATGTTTCTGTTCGATGACGTGTACTTCCCGGACGTGCCTAATGTGACCCTGACGGCCGGGAAAAGGCGCGCAAAGATGGACGCCAGCCACCTGGGTCTGAACCAGCTGTATCCTCACTTGCCTGTCACTTGGCCGTCAAAGATGGGGAAAGCTGTAAGTTGGCCACCACGATTTTAGATATAAAATGATGTAATGTAGATATTGAAAGAATTTGATTTCCTGTTCAATGCTTTGATTTACTGACCATATATCATGCGTTCAAGAAGCCTTCCCCTATATCCGCCCTCCCCCCCCAGGTTTCCTGTCAAGTGAGGTCGTACTGGGAGGATACCCCGGATGTGAAAAGTGAGTGGCGTCAGAGCAACTCTTACTGGGCAGGTATTCAGGTAATGTCAACTTTTATATTTAACTCCAGTACCATAAATGAACATGTGATATTTAATCTCACCTGTGATTTTGTGATTACGGTATATGTGATTTTGGATAATCCAATGAAACATACTTAACCGTCACCCTTCAAAGTCAAAATTGACACTAAAGCACCGTCTGGTCAATCTTTCTTAATTCTAAATGGAGCCAAGTTATAATTTGTAATTTTCCTCTTGTACGGTCCTTTATTAGGCTGAAGACGTTGTCGTCATCGAAGAGTCTGCTGACCACTACACGTTGGAGCTGACCAGTACCGTCCCGTTCGTCTGTCGAGGTGGGGCGCAAAGAGCGGGGCAGTGCTACGTAGACGTTCCCTTGGCCTTCGACGCAAACGACGACGACGTCTGCGTAGCTGAAGGTTGTCGTGTGAGGTTCTACGCCGACAGGTGGTCGGATACGGAACATAGATTGAAGGCGGAAGCCATCTTGGTTGCCGTAAAAGATGGGCAGTGGGACGGAGACAAGCATATGCTCATCAACTTCGGACAGATCACCCACACCCCCGTAACGTTCAACATACCCCACATCTTCCACGGCTACACGCCACAGTTCAACATACAGGTACGTAGTTTGCATGTTCTGCAACGGCGTATTCCCTTCATCAATTTACGATTTTTTCTGTCAATTCTATCCATTGCGATTTGCTATTTCATATGAAACTCACGTTGACACTTTTTATACATTTATCTTTGTCAGGTTCGAACAGTTGATTCCGTCGAGGCAACGTGCACGTACTCTGGCGACCCCCATGGCATTACATTTGACGAGCTTACAGGGTATGTATATAGTAAGACAGATACTTTATATCAAATACTACCATGAGACTAGATAACCCTTCATGATAATTGGACGATAAATATTTGATATTATTGACTTCAGCTAAGTGTGATAACTCTATTACATTTGTCCGTTACAATATCAATGTACATATATTGTACACTGTCCCTGGATCGAAATAGTTTAGATATTTCATGGCCCTTGCAACATGTGACATTAGAATGCTGTACTTTTTCAGGAATTGGCGGAAACAAATCCACGTGATATTACCTGGGGAATTCGTTCTCTACAGAAGTACAAAACCGGGCAGAAAGTTCGAAGTAAGTGACAGCGATGTTAACTATTTCCCGCTATGTTAACTACGTCCCGCTATGTTAACTATTTCTACAAACATATAGACAAACAAATTTATCTTTCTCCCATTGACGGTGTTCTGGGCGCTTCTTCTACTCTCTATAGATTGTAGGCTTTATATGTCCTGGTCTGTATAGACTGACTGACAGGAGCAGTAGTAGTAGTAGTTGCAGCTGTTGTTGTAGTAGTAGTAGCAGTAGTAGTAGTACTAGTAGTAGCAGCAGTAGTAGTAGAAGTACTAGTAGTAGTAGTAGTAGTAGTTGTTGTAGCAGTAGTAGTAGTAGTAGTAGTAGAAGAAGTAGTAGTAATAGTAATAGTAGTCTCTTTAATCTTTTGTTATTCACATAGTACTGTTTTTGATGTATCAAGGTCCACTCACGACACAGACGATGCCGCTGGGACTTTGACATCTCCTGTAACTGCGGCGCGGCTATCCGTGAGGGGAACGATGTTGTGATCGTTGACTACTGCCACAGGAGATCACCGATGATTCGGTACAAAACAGCTACAGGAGGGCCGCTCTCTCCGGGCGTTATAGTCAGTCAGGACAGAAACGGGCGCTACATCAGGGTAAGGAAACAGATATTTTCAGACCGATATGTTATAGACTACATCTTTGTACAATTTTAAGGCTACAATGTGTCTGTTAGTTTTATAACTTAACTCACGACATACTTTTTACAGGTTACAATGCCCTCTGGAGCCTTTGTGGAAGTCATAGGCTCTGGCTTCGTCACCCTCCGTGTCCACGCCCCGGGGATAGACAAGGGGTACACCGAGGGGCTCTGTGGAACCTTCGATGGGAACCCTGCCAACGACGCCATGATGCCGGACGGCTCGATTTCTACCCACCATATCTGGCCGGACTGGCACAGAGACTTCTCCTATGCTTGGCGGTAAGAGACACGTCACCTATCCAAATGTATTATGAAAATGTCTACCATGCTTATCTTTGTAGTCACTCTCTGTTTGTGTGAATGAATGAATGAATGAATGAATGAATGAATGAATGAATGAATGAATGAATGAATGAATGAATACATGTGTGTTTGTAAGGGTCAGGTCTGTCAACACTTCCAGAATTTGTATTCAAATGCTGGGCACGTCGTGGACACTAACAGGAAGGTAGGTGAGAGTTTGCAGAAAGGTCTTAGAAAAGTTGCAGGAGTTGGCTAGAGAGTTTTCCTACCGCGGCAAGAAATACCATTGATGTCCGAGATGTATCATGCATACTAGTCAATAATGAAGTACCAGCATCCATCTACGTAGCATCCTTTCCTTTCGTTGTTTAGAGATTTCTGAATTCTATATTCTGATTTTAGAATTCAGCTAGGACGGAGTCTGTTCGACGTTGAATGTCTAGACGAGGTCAGCAGCCCTGTGTCTGAGTCAGAGTTCTGCACGTGCGGGGAGGGAAACAGAGTCGAGTGTAGCCCGACTAAAACACGCAAAAGAGACAATCTGAACGCCGTCTTCAACACCCTCCAACCACTACAAGACGCGAGGAACAGGAATTGCGCAAGGAGGAGAAAGAGGGACGTGGACAACATCGAAGACGACCCAGACCTGTATAACGACGACGTTGACACGAGTCAGTACGAGTTCGACTACGCCCTGGACTCGGAGCCGGTCGTCAACAGCATGTGGCCTACTCCCAACAGAGGGATAACAGAGGAGGAAGCGAGGGGAAAGTGTCAGGGAGGAATCATGAACTTGACCATCGCTGAAGACTGTCGGGATGTATACGGTGTTGACATATTCTCTGGAGTGGACTTTTGCATGGCGGATGTAAAAGTGAGTCTGAGTCTAGTCTTTTCTTATGCCCCCCCCCCCCCACACCGTACATATTGCATTGCATTTATATTGGATACGTCAAAAGGTGTCTGAACATATACTCATGAATATACATTACCTATCAGGTGACGGAGGATTTCCAGTACGTTGACATCATTGTACAACAGATTCAGGCGGAATGCGCAGAAAAGGCCTACAACAACGTCAGCCTGTACGAGACCAACGAGAACGGAACGGCGGCGCCTCCAGCCTTCATCGCTGAGAACCTGTGTCCGCGCCAGTGCAGTAACCAGGGCCGGTGTGTGAACAGTACGTGTGAGTGTAACGAGGGTTACACGTCTGCAGACTGCTCCATACAGATCGGCAGGCCTCCAGTCGCGCTGGAACTCCCCTCGGACGGGCTGTGTGACGTCAGAAGTCGTCCCTGTATGAAGACGTCCTTCTTCGCCGAAGACGTGATGAACTCGGAGAACCTGACCTGTAGGATCACACAAGTTCAGGTTCGCTTGGCTTTCAGAGCATAATCCCTTGCATTGTTTTCTTACATTACTAGTATCTAATTAGTGCGTTGTCGTTTGTCATAATCATAACAATGATTCTTTTAGATACGAGATGGGATAAAGACGCAAGCCAACTCCAGCGGCCGATCCGAGGCGACGTTCCGCAGTTTTGCGGAGGTCTCGTGTGTCCTGCCAAGGTCACCTGTACGCTACGGAACACCTGCTACTAACGAGGGCGCGGTGGCTCACGGGATGCTGCTGTCCGTCAGTAACGATGGAGAACGGTTCAGTGAGGAGTTGTTCTTCACCGTGTACGACTCCGTCTGTCAGGAGTGTTCTCAGGGAGGGGACTGTACTTGGAAGGTACGCTCTGATTTTTTTTCTTGCTATGTCATCATGGCATTGAATTTACTAGTAACCAAAGCTGCTCTATTAGACATGTTTGCTTTATTAATGTGTGATGCTTCTGTTTTCCCGCAGCCCAACACCTGCATCATTCGGGGGCACTGTTTCAGGGACGAAGAGGCGAATCCTAACGACTGGTGTCAGCAGTGTCTGCCTGGGCTTTCTAACACAACGTGGTCGGATCGTCCAGGTACCGATAAGTATTCTTATTGACCAAAGTATTAACTTTTACAAGCACCTATTGGGCATTCATGGTTTTCCGTAAATGATTTTTGCATCATGTACACCAGGAGATTGATAATTTACCCTCTTTTTTCAGTTAACGTTGCCCCAAGGCTAACGACGCCTTCCGCTATCCGAAAACTTGTCGGTGAAAATCTGACACTGACCTTGACCGCCGAAGATCCCGAAGGAAGACCCGTGACCTTCCGACTGACATCGTCAGGTGACCTTGGCGTTACCGTGCAGCCAAACGGACAGTTGGACTGGACAGCAGATGCCGTCAGCCCTACGTCCATCAACGTCACAGTCGAAGACGAGTGCGGCGCGTCATCCGAACAAACGTTCCACCTCACCACAATGGCGTGTCCTTGTGAGAACGGAGGGTCCTGTGTGCCCGATCCCGACATGCCCCGCGGACAAGGCTTCTACACCTGCGTGTGTCCTGGGTACACCGGGGACGTGTGTGAAACTGAGCTGGACGAATGTCAGTCCGACCCGTGTGTGAACGGAACCTGTACGGACCTTGTGAACGGTTACAACTGCACTTGCGCGGAGGGATACATCGGCACCCGGTGTGAAGTCAGAGCTGACAACAGGTGCGCCCTGGACCCGTGTTTTCCCGAGGTCTCCTGTATCAACCTAGTGGACGGGGGCTACTCGTGCGGACGGTGTCCTTCAGGATACGTCGGGAACGGATACGAATGCGAAGGTAATGCTTCGGGTACTAGTATTTGTTTTATAACGCATGTGATTTAATACAAATATAATGGGTCTCAGACAATTCTTTCACTACCATACACTGTAAAAAACACCTGTTAATGATTTATTCTTTAGTGATATACTCACTGCAGTTTTTCGTAGTTATGTAGATATCTGCTAATGATGATCATACAAGCTGCCTTCTTTGTTTCCCATTGAACAGATATCGACGAATGTAAGTCCGGTACCCATGGCTGCCTGCACGGCTGTAACAACCTTCCCGGAACGTACGAATGCACCTGTCCAGACGGGTTCGTCTTGATTGGGGATGACTGCATAGGTAAGACCTTTAATCTGATTTAATTCTAATGTTTATCACTCTGGCATGTTTCTCCCCCAAGAAAGTGTTGTATATTGTATGTTGACTTTATAAATGTTGGTTTATGCCAAATATATCATCATTCTTGAACAGATGTGGACGAGTGCGGTTTAGAGCTCGACGATTGTTCTCACTCCTGCACGAACACGAACGGCTCCTACACCTGCGGATGTCCTGCAGGGTACGAGCTGAACTCAGACGGAAGGACATGTGATGGTAATAATTTTACCTGTTTATGCTGTTGAGTTGTACCTATAGATGACAACAGCCTTTTCATGTTAAAACGTTATTTCGTTGCTTTCTCATATGTTATGTTGTGTGAGGATTCCCATCATTAGAGCATGGGCCAATATGTTGTTTATGAAACTGTGTATATGTGCACTCTAATCATTAAAAACTTGTGTGTTTTTTTTCAATCTACAACTACAGATGTGAACGAGTGCGCCAGCTCTCCCTGTCGGAACGGTGGGGAATGCCAAGACGGAGTTAACCAGTTCACGTGTTCGTGTATCCGCGGCTGGGTTGGAACACATTGTGAGGAGGGTATGTGTCTTTCAAATTCAATTTTTTTTTTGCCTCGGTCGATCGCGTCTTTCGTGGCCATTTGCGCTATCCTTTATCTTTCACAGGGCTGATCGCCAAAAATGGTATCTTTCTTTCTGTTTCTCCCATCCGACTCACTAGTATTCCATGCACGGCATACCACCATTAGTGATTGAATCTCTCTTTTTTTCATGTTCAGACGTAGACGAATGTAGGCTGACTAACCACGGCTGTCACGAGTGCACCAACACCCCGGGCAGCTATGTGTGCAACTGTACGGACGGGTACGTGGTCGGTCCCGGTGGAACATCATGTCAGGGTCAGTACAAGTACAAAATTTTGGACACAATAGCGCCACAGGTCGCGTGGGTAACCGCCATTTTGCCTGCACCCATTTGGTTAAAATAGGTGAAGTCAAGTCAATGAATTTATTCAGCTTCGAGATCCTTGTTCGACCTACGCGGCCACTTTTCAACAACATCGAAGTGGAGAGGGAGGGGTCACGGATAAGAGTAAAAAAACTTTGTACATGTAAAATATATAGTAAACATCAATACAGTCATAAAGAATAAGTAGAAATAAATGAATGAAATACGAGGGCTTAATTCATTCTCAAACCTATATACCCACCAACTGGCGCCAGTGCCGAGTATGGTATAGTGTAATAGTATAATAGTATGATAGTATAATCGTATGATAGTATGATAGTATAACAGTATGATAGTATGATAGTATGATAATATGATAGTATGATAGTATGAAAGTATGATAGTATGATAGTATGATAGTATAATAGTATAATAGTACATGTTCAATACTATCAAAGCCTGTCACAGTATGATTTCGATGTATTCTGTAATGTTTACCTTTATCCACCATCCACTTTTTTTCGTACCAGATGTCGATGAGTGTCTCCTACATGACGCTGTGTGCTCCTATGTGTGCATCAACACGGAGGGAAGTTACTACTGTATCTGTCCGCCTGGGTACACACCTGAAACAGACGAATGCTGTAAGTGTACTAGCTTTAAGTTACACTGCAGTTAGTACATGTACGTTGATAAAGCCTATATTCTAATTTTAAGTACATGTATGTCATTATATCTTGAAACCTTTGATTGTTTTGTTGTCGTGACTTGATCCATGATAGTAATACACAGCTTCTTCGTTTCAGATATCCAGCCGACGGACCCACCAATGCAGCGATCCACTGGTATGTGAAAGCCCTTATTTAGAAAGTTTAAGATACCTGCAAGCCATCTTTCCGACAATTATGCCGATAAGAACTACATCTTTTGCAGATGCGTTCTATTGGTTCTCAGTACATTTATATCATTTGGAAGTATTTACATGTATTCTCTTTTTTCAAGCGGTCAGCGATGACTGTAGGAAGACTCCATGTACGGTTGAACACCAGGAATGTGTGGAGAATGGAGGAGCCTACACCTGCCAGTGCGCCATTGGATACTACTTCGTAGTCATCGGAACTCAGGACAAATGCAGAGGTGAACTACTGCACAGTTACAGCTGTGTCTGTATGACAACTTACTTCATCTGTCTGCTCTAAAAATTGTAATGATGCCTCGTTTAGTGCTTCTTGAAAGAATATCTTTTCGCCTCACAGCAGATCAATAGCAAGGCATCCGGAGAATTCATCTCATTCAAAATTTTGTCACATATATTCTTTAGAATCGCTGACGTACGAAGCTGAACTAACCATTGACAAAATTGGAGGTGTAAAGCAGAACTTCACAGCGGGGTTGAGGGACACCGACTCCGGGGTTTTCAGGAGAATGGCATCAGTCGTTAAGAGTGCGGTAAGCCTGTCTTCTTATGTCCTCATCCCTATAAAAATCACATCAATTCCTTTCATAGTACTACTGTTGATTAATTTTATTCTCTGAAGCTTTTCTCTGAAATGTGCAGCAATTTTATGATCAATCTGAAATAGGTACCGTTATATTTACCCTCAGTGTTAGCTATAGCGTGTCGTTATCCTTACGTCCTGGCATGTAGCACTAAAACATACCAAACGTATCTTTCTAGATTGCCGAACATTTCGAGGCCAGCAGCCTAGGCGGGCGGTACAAGGGAGTGAAGATCACGGCCTTCCGGGCTGGAAACCTCATCGTCCGGTTTGAAATCTACCTGTCCCAGGGTCCGGCCTCCGTTAGTACAGTCACCGAGGCGTTCTACGGGAACTTGCGGGAAAACACCTTCGGGTCATCCCAAGTCACAATCGTGCCGTCGTCTTTGAGAGTTTATGAAGTCGGTATGTTCCCTGTATCAGTTACGTCATCTCTGTGTATGATAATTTCAAAATTCTGCAAAACGTACCTTAGAAACTTTTTTTACACACACATCACTTTTTAACCTTCTACAAGTTGTGTCATTCCATCGGTGAGTTAGAAAAAAATCAGTGTCGCTTCCAAAAATCGCTTCTTATTTTTGCCTTCCTATGAACCACCGAAGAAGGTTAGATATCGTACTTTTCTATCTTTATCATCATCGTCAGTAATTCTAATCTCCGGAGCTTTTATCTCTGCAGACGAAGACGACCCCCCGCCCCCATGGTACAACGAGCCGCTGTACCTGACCCTGGTCTGTGCCGGCTGTGCTGTTACTCTCACCGCCATCATTGTCACATTGATCTGCTGCTGTGCCAAACACAACAGTCAACAGAAGAAACAGTACAAGGTGGATGTAGTTCACCAGACCGACCTTCCACTGACCGAAAGGCAACTGAGCGGCAGCAGTAACCAAACGTTCGTAGAGCGTCCTTTGGATTGGTGAAACATGGACTTAGTTTCAAAAGAGATATATCGTACATCTGATAAATGTTTTCTTTAAGTCCGTACCTACATGTGTGTACAAAATAAGTCAACTTCTCATTTTTGTTTTGCAGATATTGGTTCCGTGTGTTTGCATCTTTAGCGAGAAAATCTTGAAATGCTGTAAATTCAGATTAGTTAGCTAATACATGAATTTAGTTTTAATGAGTAAGGTAATCATCTGCATATTTTTTACATAATTAGGAATGTCGTCTGTGAGCACTTGAATATGTAATGCTGGTCAACAATGACGCTCTGCCACACCAAACAGAGAATATGGCAGAGAAACAAGTGTAAACACGAACGTGTACCTCCAATATGTGCTCCGCTTTCTGCTCTTTGTACATAGTGAGTGATTTTGATTAAAGCCGTGTCATTTGTATGTAAAAGACTGATATTTGAGCTGATACGATCTTTGTTAATAAGTGCCAATCATGTGACAATTGTTGCATGGCATAATTCAATCCTGCATGGCATGTATTCACTTCGACAAGACATTAATAAAATCATTTTCTTTGGACTTAGACGCATCCATTTTCTTCAGTTTTTAGGAGGAAAAAAGGAATATGTTTCAATTAAACACATCATTTTCTGAAATAAGACAACAAAACGAAGTATCCCCCGAAAGGAACAAATATCGACGTTAGTTGCTACACCACTTTTCCTCTGGTGACGGTAGTCAGTGATTTTCCCTGTGCACCTTTACTAGCATTTGCATATACGCAGAACAATGATGACAATCTGATATCAAGTACAATTCTGCAAGTCGTTATTTTCATGTTAATAGAATTATATGTATCCCGTTTTGATACTCGACAAACTCTTTTGTAGTTTACTACTTATCCATAACATTCTGTGTGGTAGAATTTCGCATATCCATGGGTAAAACATGTTTGTGAACAATAGATTAATCAGAAAACTTTTTTTTCTGTCATGAATTGCCACGTAGATATCACGAACTTCTTTCTAGATAAAATAATTGTAATCATAATTTCGATATGCATGATTTCCTGTGTACATGTCGATGATAATGAGACATCATATCTAGAGCTCTTTTAGAAGACCTCAAAGGAACGAAGTAGTGTTTTGTGTACTAGTATCTCTGTCGGTTGGCCTGAGTGGTTTTTTGGGTGTGTGAGCACTTTGTGTGAAAAAGTCTGTCTGATTGTTTAGTTTGGTCAATATATTGCGCTAGAATGCGGTGAAAGTATTAGGATGGGATATTGTGTATCTATATAGCCGGTAACCGACCTTCGGCGTATCACACCAGCTTGACATTCGAGGAAAGTTTGAAATTTCGGTAGAAAAGGCAAATAGTTGCAATTTGCTACAAAGTCGTCAGGGGCACACTGTCATCTACAGTATAGTATTCAGTATAATTCATCGACGAGCTTTTACTATGTGATAGAAAGAACCGTTTAAATTTGTCATTCCAAACATATCAACTCAGTTTCAATCTAAAATATCAACGCCTACCAACCTTTGCTTGGTATTTTTTGTTATGTACCACCCCTCCAAAAGTTTCTAAATGGTATAAACCTAGCTATGGGCGGTACGCACCAACAAAACCTGTTTTCTAAGTGATCGCACCACTTCGCTCTTCTCCAAATTAGGTCAGATAGTGATAATTTCCTTCTGAGGGAAACTTTAGACTATCAGATAGATTTCGAGGCACAGTCGCATATGCAACATGATGCTTGTTCAGTATTTGCCACTTTGTACGATGATAGCTATTGTAGCAACAAACCCAGAGGTAGAAGACAAACTAACTGAGCTGAACGAAGATCTACCAGAAAACAAGGAGGTGTCGTTCCATGTTGCCATAGAAATCCCTGCCAGATACGCGGAATGCTTCTATCAATATGTGGGAGAGCAGGCAAAGTTGTATGTTGACTTCAAGGTAAGAATACGAACATTATTTTTCAAACATTTTTAAGTTAGTCAGAAAAAAAACTGTGTTTCTATGTTTACTGTTTTATAGATCTAAAAAATAGATAAATAGATAGATATGACCTAATTACCACCTCCCAACGTTTTGTGTTTATTTACAGGTTTGCGTAGCAAAACCTTTGTTGGATCCGTTGGCATGTGCGGTGGCCGCCGTCTTGATTTTGTGACGTCGCAGGGTAGCCATACCGTTTCATTGGGAGGGGTGTTTTTGGGGTCGCTAGCGTTCTCTCTATTTCAAACAAATCGGCACACAACTATCACACAATCAACTCAAATAAAAACATATTTATAGAAAGACCCCGTAATCGCTAAACTAACATAACAAAACCTGAAGTATATGTAGCACAAATACTTTACTCTAGTTGTCTTTAAGGTCTAATTAGTAACTGCACACACCACCTAAGGACTAACCCCTTTTATGTGTTTGTTTACAGGTATTAAGGGGATACAACACTGACCAAGATATTGTCATGAAAGTGTTTGACCCCAATGGAGACGAATTCGCAGAGCGGGTCGGTAACTACGGGGAGGCAGAGCGAGACCTCGGCGGCGGTCTCGAAAGTAAACAGACAGACAATTCTTTCTATAAAGACTTAACCGATCAAAGAAAAGTATACTACTTTTCTTACAATTACCACATTCTGGTACACATATGTACATGGTTCTTGGGGTGCAATAGCCGAGCAAAGTCAGTTTGTATTGATGATCAATATCTTTTTGAATCACCAGCTCCGGGTACCTTCAAGATGTGTACAAGAGAAGGACAGATAGTCCGGTATCATGAGCTGCTATGGGTAGACAAAATTGTGGGGGGGGGGGGTCATGATATTTTTAACAGTGATATCGCATTCAAACATCAAGAACAAAATTATTTGAGCCACTTAGTAGCTTGTCTTAGTACTGAAGGAATGTTTTGTAGAAGACTAAGAAACACGATGTCTCTGGTCACAAGACAGATTACAACTACTAAATATTTGTCTCTTCACCAGTGCACGGTACCTACAAGATATGTTTCTACAACTTGGACAACATCTTCAAGCGGCTTGTGGACCTCAGCGTGCGTGTGACCAGTGTGGACTGGTTTGAGTACAAAGAGCACCTCCCAGAGGACACGTTAGAGGACCTGGACAAGACTCACATCACAGTAAGTTCAGTTACTCATAATTTGGGATATAATCTATTGAATACAACTACTTCCCACTGTCCCGTGAATCACTAAATCAAAGTGTAAGTCTACGGCAATTTATAAGTTCATTGTCAATGAGATAAAAAAAAGACCAAGTCGTGATGCTACTGCCGCTCCTGGTTTAGATAAAGTATGATATATGCAATATCAAAAACTTTTGACAAAATACTGCTATATGATATTATTACTAATTAATGGAAGAACATTTGGCCTACTAGTATACAACATAGTTCATAATTGTTTGTTTCTGTGTAGCTAAACCCTGTCTTCTAGACTTCTGTTAACTGACTTAATGTCTACAAAATCCAATCTAACATTGTGTTTATATATTTTTTTCTTCCTGTACTAGGAGTCCTTAGACAGACTGCATTATATAACGTTAACTGTGTACAGCTAGAAACCTCAATTGTTTGTTTCTGTGTAGCTAAACCCTGTCGTCTAGAGTTCTGTTAACTGCCAAATGTCTACAAAATCCAATCTAATTACATAACATGTGTTCTTATTTTTTCTTCCTGTACTAGGAGTCCTTAGACAGACTGCATTATATCGTTAGCCACGTACAGTTAGAAACCACAAGAAAAAGGCTACGTCTGACGGTAGACTCTCTCCAAGCGGAGTCGAGCTTCTCCTATGTGGACCACCTGGGTCTGCTGAACTGCCTGGCTATCATCGGCTCGGGGCTGCTACAGGTCTACTTTATGAGAAAGCTGTTCCGAACGCCGAATGTCCAAAACACAACCAACAAAGCCTGATAGAGACTCGAAGGATAATCTAAGGCATAATGAACGAAGGTTGATATGACATCAATGATAGGATTGACGACGATATTTGCCAGAGCTACAAGGGACAGGATCTCCATAGATTATGAATTAATTTTATCATTTGTCACTTTTATGTCTGTTTCCGTTTATTCAATTGCTTGTTGGAGGGATTTGGATGTAAAAATCTATTCTAGAGGTAAACAAATAGCAAGTGAATTACCAAAAAAATGTATGCATCTGCGTATTCTTCTGCCATAAAAGTCCTTACACGGCGTTTGTGTATTTTCAACCTTAAGCTGTCATTGAATTCTATTTGTGTGTAATATATATGTCTCTGTACATTTTGTCACGAAATCTTATGTGAGTCCATAACCATGTTTTCTCGAAAATATGATACTATTTTGTAGGGTTGATACTTTCGTCCAAATGTAGGGATACCATGTCGTGGGATATCAAAGTAACGTCGAATTTCAGGTCGAAAAATGCATTTGTTACACACACTATACCTACAACGGTAGGACAATGTGATTGTCTATTTTACCAACAAGGAACCACGAAAGCCGAACACTGTTGCAATGTGCACAAAGATTAACAGATGGCACTGTCAGATATACTAGTAGTCTGATGCTCACCGAAATTGCTTTGTCCCGATTGTTCTCTTTGCCATAACGAGCATCGATATCTTCTGTAGACCATAATCTGTCGTTTAAACTTAAAACAGGCAAGAAAAAATTCAATAAAAGGCGACAGTTGCATTCTAAGAGACTTATCAGTGTTCAAGCAAAAGAGTATGCCTTTCATTGGTCTTTACCATCCCTACGCATGCCATGGGAACTAATTTCTTCATTTATTTATCAAGCTATCTACCGTCGTAGACTCAATTGTATCCTCATCATATCCTGTACATCGACCCCCCAGCTCAAATATGGAATAACCCTGATTATCGGCGAAGAAAAGTCCCTTTAAGTACATGTAGTCTGCAATCCAACAAAGTTTCCAGCAAGTCAGCATTCCACTTAACTTCGTAGCAGTGTATCAAACAGGTAATTTCCACCTAAACACCTTTCAATTTCATTTCTTATCTGCCAACATCTCAAAACAAACCACCGTATCTTGATTCTTCTAAATAAAGATACACCCCTCCCTAGGCTCTAAGATGGAATCACCCTGATCATTGTCGAACAAAAGTCCCTTTAAGTAGTCTGCAGACCAACAAAGCCGGTTTTTTATTGTCACCATACCACTTTACTCTGGTTTCGAGTAGGTTAGACAACAACCGTAGCATCTGACTGAAAGACACTCAGTATTCTGTGGCCAGCGCTCGTGACACGACCAACATGGAATTTGCTCGGTTTTTAGTATTTTGTGCGATGATCGCTATTGGTGCCGGACAAACAGAGCTGGATGCGAAACTAGAAGAGTATAACGGAAATCCAAAAGAGCAAAATGAAGTTTTCTTCCATGTAGCCGTCGATGTTCCACCGAGACAAATAGAATGTTTCTACCAGCATGTGGGAGAAGATGCCAAACTGAGTGTCAGCTGGATGGTAAGAAAACGTCTTCAACGTACTAATACCTTGCTATTCTTTCAATCGTTTGCAGTGGTAAATCAAAAGAAAATATGAATCTCGTATCTTTATTTGTAATATCTATATAATTATTAAGATCTATGTTTTAGCTGTCCCGTCTTGTCGATATCCTTGTTTCGAAATTTCACACTGACCATTACATTATATCTCCCAACCTTGACTCTATGCCCATGTCTTTCTGTAGGTTATGAAAGGGGCCGGTGATGACCAAAGTATAGTGATGAAAATGTGGGACCCACACGGTGAAGAAATGGCTAAAAAGGCCGGCACTTCTGGAGAAGTGGTGCGAGATTTCGACGGGCGTGACGACAGCGGTAAGTAATTTGTCGCTACCCCCCGGATAACCCAATCAGGGGTAAAGTAGTGAGAGAAAGTCCCGGGCTACTAGTGAGGCGGACAGGCAGGCCTCCAGCCTGGCCCTCAACTGTGGAAGCCGGGCGCTTCACTGTGCTATCGGACGTGGGGAAATTAATATCTATATTTGCTACAGCGTGCATGATATTTCCCATGCAATATCATTGCACAACCTCATAAAATAAAATGTTGAAACAGTATAAGGGAATGGGCCGACAGTCCGGTATCATATGAGCTGACACGGATAGACAACGCGTGTTGGCGTTTGGTCGGTAACAGGTAAACTCGCCCCAAGTCCAACTCGCCCCAAAAATTTACAACCAACTCGACCCAAATTACGGCTTATCAAACTTGGTTTCATATGCATATATCCCATTTCTAAGTATTAATTGGCATCATATTTTCAACAGTGACACCGCATTCAAGCATAAAGACTTAAATAATTTGAGTCACTTACATGTAGTAGCTTGTTTTGGAACTGCAGGGGTCTTCTGTGGAAGACTGTCCCTGTTTCGTTGAGAGCAATATAAGAACGATATCACAAGACAAATTACAATTACTAATATCTGTCTCTTCATCAGTTTACGGTGCCTACAAGATGTGTTTCTACAACACTGACAAAATCTTCGAAAGACTGGTCGACATCAACGTGCAGTTAACCAACGTGAACTGGCTGGAGTACAAAGAGGCCCTGCCAGAAGATATACTAGAGGACCTGGACAAAACGCACTTCGCGGTAAGTTCACCTAACGTACCATGGAACGTCTCGTTGTGTACAAGTGTAGTAACTCTCATTCATCGCATGGAGTAAGGGTTGTGGGATTGATATTGATATGTGTTAAGTTGACGAGCCCTCAGTTTTATATCACCACGTTTGCGACAAATTGACTGTGGCATTGTGGAGTTAGTTTTTGACAATAAAGGAATCCATGATTATAATTGGTATAACCAAGGCGGTTAAAATGGTATAACAGTAGCTGGTGGTAGAGAAATCTTGTCCCCTCCCCATGAAGCAAATAGAATTCATGCAAGTATATCTATATCTTTCTTTCCCACAGGAATCCTTCAATAGACTGCACACGCTCTTCAGAGTTGTAGCCTTGCAAGTCGAAGTCATCAAACGGCGCATGTTCGCAGACTTCCTTACTGTGAAGTCGAACTTGACCTATGTCGACCGTCTGGGTATGCTGAGCTGCATGGTGATCATCGGGTCAGGGGTCATGCAAGTCTACTTCGTGAGAAGGATGTTCGAAACACCGAATGTCCGCGGCACAACCAACAAGACATAGGAAAACGTAGATCGATGTATCAGTGACCACTGGGTGACCGAATGTCCCCGACATAACCAAAAAGACATTAGAAAAGGATGTCATGTAACGTAGGCTTAAGTAACAGTGAACACAATGAAACCGGTGCTAATAGTACAGTTACTGGCGTACATACACACGTGGTGCATTTTTCAGAATACTCAATGCTTTTGTCAAGAGCTAATGGCACATTCAGCCAGTACGTAGTGTAAATTATCTACATACGTACTAGTAACGTTGTACTCAGCTACTATTAAAAGATATACCTTCGGAATTGGTTGGCTGGCATTTAGAATGATGTACAAAGTTCAAAACTAGGAAGAACAAATTGTGAATATATTAAAAAGGTAAATGGACCGAAACACGCATGTTGAACGTCTTTTTTTATAACATGACTATATGCTCGTTCACATTTTAGATCAATAACATTGTAAAAATCTAAGAATGTTGTAATTTTAGCAAAAGTCATTTGCTTCCACGTGGCATATTGAGAGATGGAATTCAATGTTTAATACAAATGTACATGTTACTAGTGAATTTTCAACAATGTAATCAGATCTTGATCATAAATTTCTTTAAACGAGCATTCATACCATGGAGTGATTATGATGAATTTAGCATACCCTTTGCAATAAACTTCTGTCTGCAATCAGTTCCAAATGTTTCATAACAAATTTTCTTCCGTTGTCTGATTTGTCACCTAAATGAAATTTGTTGAGATAAGCAATAACATCTATTAACCAGTTCCGTGGTTAAATCTCTTATTATATCATTGTACATTCAAATCTCCCGCCTAGTGGCTAATGACATACCAGTACAACCAGACCTGCCAGGTAAGTTCAGTTCTACCTGTGCGATGACCCGTAAAGGTAGGATCCTCACCTGCGTAGGGTTGCTTCTCGCCGACGTATGGTTACTCTTCCGGACACACGTGTCAAAATGAAGGGCGTTACGATCCATTTTTTGGTCCTCTCTTTAACTTGTGAGTGTATAGTCTCTGCATGGGACGAAGATCAAGTGTTCGACTCCAACTATTTACCCGGAGTAGAGTCTGACTTTTCCTTATCGCTCGGTACGACAGAACCCGAATGTTTTTATCAGTACGTGGGAGAAAACGCAACACTGCATGCTGATTTCCAGGTAAGGCGTTCTGGAAAGGTGTCCTATGATTACAAATAAGGCAAATGTGTGCAAATTATACTTTACTAAGAAGATATGGAATCGGTTTTGGTATCTGGCCGTTGGAACTGTATATTGTTTAGAATCCCAAATGGGGCATAAAAAGTATACAGCCACCCATTTTCAATGTAACACAGTAAGTCTACAGTAAATGTAAACTCTTTGCGCTTCCCTTGCTATAAGCAAAGTATTACATGTTGGACGATGTTGTGCAGCGTTTTCATCTAGAGTGCTGCGTGACAGAAGTCCCTAAATTTGTAATATACATATGTTTTTCATCTTATAAGAAATATTAATATACAGTGAATATAATGCCATTACCCGACATCAGCCACCTCAACAGGATATGTTCTCATAACAACAAACAACACGAGTATTCACGTCACCATACATTTCGGGGGGGGGGGGCTATGGTGATAACGTATATCAATGAATCACTTTCTGCAACAACAAAACGTTAAGTCTTTGAATCAGGCAAAGACCCCTCCCCCTCCCCATGTACCGATACTTCTCATAATAGTCTATATATTGTGAAGTGCTGCTGGTTACTAAATACATGTTACATGTTTTCTCATATCCTAACATAGCTTAATACGTTTCTGACGGACGTTTACCTATTCTCGTCATTATTTGTGGCAAGTCTAGTGTACATAGCGTTCAACAATACAATACAGAGTGCTAGAAATGGTCTCCCTCTGTCACATTCCCAAAATTGACTGATAAGTATTTGACAATATAAACACAAAAGAAGTATCGATTGAAGGTTGAAGGGAACTATCCAAATTTTCATGTCATTGTTTGCATTCATTATGCTGAGATGAACTCCTTACGAATAAAAGGACTTATATCTAATTTCAGGTGCTGAGGGCCGATGGAACCAACAAAAAGATTTTCTTTACCGTCACTAGTCCCCAAAATACTTTATTGAACTTCACGCACGCTGAGAGCATCGACAATTTTGAGTACGACATGAAGAAAGAAGACGCACCAGGTACATTCTCTTGGTGCTTGTTTCACGTCCGAATCAGTAGTTTTCAGAAATTGAGTATTCACTGACAACATAAAATCTAATCGCCAATAGTTTTGAAAAGTTTTGAAAACTTTGAAAATTGTTTAAAGATTTTGAAACTTTGAAGGTTGTTTCAAAATTTCATCCAGTTGCTTGAGTAAATATTTTTGACATATCTTATTACCTGGATGTCTAACCTTCATCAACGTAATAATAAAATCTAGTCGTAAACAGCAATATCCAAACTTACCTAAACAAACACCATGTTCATACATGTAGGTACCTTCAAGATCTGCCTGAACAACCCCAGTAAGCTGTTAAAGAAGTTGGTGTACCTGTATGTGGCTGTGTACCGTTTGGAAGATTGGGAAAAGTATCAACAAAAACAACTTCCACAGGAAATGGAAGACATGGGATTGGGACAAATCATGGTGAGTTAGGCGTTCCTAGCTATTCTATCATTAAGTATCCTATCATCGCCAAAGGTACTATGATAAGCGAATATGATTGCATCAGTGACTGAATCATGTTTGATGTATTATTAGAAATCCACTAGATTACACTTGAAAATCTAATCTACTCCTGCATTCATAAAAACATAGATTGTACCTACCGGTACATATGATAATGCAATACACGCAAAACGCACTCTTATCAAACACTCATTTTTGGACAAGGTACTAAAATACACGCAACATCATCAGTTCAGTTTAGTTTTTTCTCACCATAATAGAAATATGGGCTGTACAGTTTGTAGGAGAAACAATGGACGCTAGAAGTGCTGTCAATTTTCAATCAATTCACATTTATAATCGAGTTGATATTCAAGATCTACTTTATTGCAATTTTTTTAATCTTTATCTCACAGACTTCGCTGAAGCAAGTAGCCGACAATGTACGAGACATCGGTTACATTCATAAAGTCATCAAGCTGCAGAAACTCGTGGACTTCCATACGGTGTCCTCCAGTCGAACCTACGTCACCAGGCTGGGGATGTGCAGTTGTCTATTAATAGTCGGGTCAGGGTTGTTGCAGGTGTACTTCGTACGGAAATTATTGACACCACACAATGTGAGACGAACGTCAAATTCGGCTTAAGAGAGATTAGGAGGTTAAAGATACGTCTTCATTATCCTATATGAAGCCTATATATGGAATCGTGTGATTAATTAATATATATAAGATGAAAGGTGTGAGCAAAATCATTGACACTGTACATTATGATCATACGTGAAAGGAATGAAATGTATCAAAATATACGTTGCTAGCTTCTTAGCATGGATTCTTCACTGCTGTAATAAACTTCACTTATTGAATGTAAAGTTTCACTGCTGTTTCAATTGTGTGGTAGTGTATCACCATTGGCATGAAAGGTACAGGGCTTGCCCTTCATGATAACCTCCGGCTAGTTGGGTGGCCCTGGCTCTATGTTTTTTTTATAGCCAAATAAATCAAATCAAATATACTGGTTTATTGATAATCATAACTCGGAGAGGGATGTTTTTGTAATACACAACAAGTACACAATAAGCAACAAGTCTATAACCATATAGTATAAACAATGCGTCTATTTGCTGTGCGCTGTCAACAAAGCCTCTCACCTCGCCACGTGGCCTTTAAAAACAAGAAAAACCTGTCAGCTGATGTCAAAGGGCAAAAGAACATGGGCGTCCCAGTATATAGCGCACCGCCTGTTATTTAAATGTTGCGTTGGCACATCTAATATTCATTTGAATCTTACGTCATTATCAAAATGCTCACACAAAGCTTACTGATTGTGACCTTGGTGTTTACCTGCTCCACTGCGCGGGATCCCTTCGACCTGGCGGGAGAAGTGTTCTCAGACTTCTCGGTAGTGATACCGAGGCGGGGGGAGGAATGTTTTTACCAGCCGGTTGACGACGAGGTGGAATCCATGTACGTCCAGTACACGGTAAGTGATCATGTATCAACATGTGAGGGTGCTGATTATGACATTCTGTACTTTATTAGCTGGGGTTTTAACACCTCGACGGCTGTGGTCAAATCAAATAAGCCAAGTCTGGTTATACATCACAATGTAATCTCCATGTAAAACCTTGGTAAAACTAATAGTTTCAAAGGTAAACTGTAAAAGCTACAATTTACGGTATCATAACCACGTATATCAACCATATAACCAATATATACAATGTATACATATTCAATTTATTGAAATTAACACCAAATATATATTATTTTTTTTTGCAATGTCGTAGTTAATCAAGTTGAGTTAATTATGAGGTTGAGTGACGTAGTATTGTTCTTTGTTGAACCTATAGGCCCTGAGGGAGGACATCTTGGACGAACTGCAGTTCATAGTCAGGGGCCCAGCCGGCCAGCCTTTGAAGCAAACGTCTGGCGAGTCCGACAGCTTTGATCTGGACTTTACTGATGATCAACACCCTGGGAGAGGTAAACATTCATTTGAAAGGAGATTATCTTATTTTTCAGCAACAGTAGAGGCGAAGTAGTATCTCTCAGTCGTTGTGACGTGCAATCACCATTCACTTGATTAGAGCAAAGTTTTCCATATATATCCCAACGATGAGGTATTTCTTATTCTGGTGCAGGCAAACCATGATGATAAACGTTCTCTCAAAGGTTGACCGATAATATAAGTATTTTTGTACACGTCATACAGCAAATAAATATCAGGGGAAATGAAACTATCATATGCAGAAAGAATTTGGATACAGTGATCAGACACAGACCGGTACGATTCTTAGCGATGAATACATCATTGACCGTACAAATTCTCCACAGGGACATATTCCATCTGCTTGTACAACAATTACATCATGAAAGACGTCATTGTTTATTTGGAGCTGGAGGTTTGGAATGAGAATTCCTTGGCTGATGATTATGAAGATGATGATGAAACAGCCGAGGAAGCGTTGGACTCCGTTTCGGTACTTACGTTACTTCTGTAACAGCATGTTGGCGGCATAGTTATCCACAAACCCCTATAATGATCTATAAGCATCTATAATGATCTATAAGCATCTATAAGGACCTATAAGCATCTATAAGGATCTATAAGGATTATCAGCTGCCTTTCCTAATTGTGATCCCATATTAAGTAGTGTTGCTACATTTACATAATGGAGGCATATGTTAACATAGTATTGCGGTGGATGATTGGTCAATAATGAATACTACTTGCCCTTATTGGCTACTCTAAAGTTGTCCTGATTTGGGCATGTGTTTGAACAATGCCAAACCATTCACTACACGGGCACAATCCTATATCTAGCAAATACAAAAACTATGGGTGCCAAATTATGTACCGTTACCAACAGCTTTCCTCTCTTTCCCACACAGGACTCTCTGAAGGTAGTGGCTGGAAACGTGATATCCATGGATCTACATAGTAGCAAAATTTCCCAACGATATCGTCGAGACTCAGTCGAATCAACTTACAGCAATGCTTACGTCAATAACTTGGGAATATTAACTTGCTCAATGATTATATGCGCTGGGCTGTTTCAAGTGTATTTCATAAAACATCTGTTTAACGCATCACACGTTCATGGTATCCAGAGTCCTACATAAAATTGGATCACTTGTTAGATTTTTCTTCGTTACCTTCTTTTGTAAACGAAGTGCTTTGAAAACTGAGACCTGATGAGTTTTCAAGACGATAAGCTACAAACATGTACAACATGGCAAACATTGCGATACTTTGATTTTAAAATCAATTTAGATTCAATGTTTTGTAACTCATAGTCGTTTAAGTGGCACGTCTTTATTCATTTATTCTGATCATCAATTCTTCACAAATTCCTGTGAGTTGTCGGCAACAGGATGAACATCGTAGTGAGTCCTATACATGTACAAGGCCGGACTTAAAGTAAACATAAACAAAGCAAATAAAATCAAACAAGTGATAAAGAATAACACTAACCAACATAAATTCTAACTTATTACAGCATTTAAGAAAATATAGATGAAACACAAAGAGCAATATATTGCAAACAAAGATGTTAACTGTTGTATTTAGTTTCATTGTCTATTGTTTCATACCCTTAAATAAATTTTTGTAATATTCATATTTTTGTTATGTTTCCGATGGTTTGTTAAAAAGACCCCTGACCTCCTCCCTTGAACTTTTGAAAAACGGCCTCGGCCGAATTAGTGTATATTGCATACTTTCAAGGTTAAATAAAGGTTGAAAAAACAAAACGAAACAAAATGAAAAATATACTATCTCTTTCGTCAAATGAATGATTTTGTAACTCCCGCCAGCTTATCCTAGGCAAGCCCTTTGACCTCAATCACACACCCTTTGAGAAGCAGAAAAACCAGAACAGCGAGGAGTTAGAGGTCAAACCATTCTACCCGCTTGAGTCATCACAGCGACGTTTGGTGTGAACAATTGTAAACATCGTTTACTCTTGTTCCTCAGACATTAGAACTTGTGTTTTAGGTAGTGAGTCCTATCTAGTATTTCAAGATGTTAGCTGGTTGTGTATTTGTTCTAGTTTTTGTGACGTCGTCTGTAGCCTTCAGAGATCGAGACGGTCCTCACGGCCCAAGAGAACAATTCATCGACTTCTCAATTGAGATTCCGAGCAATTCGATGGAATGCTTTTATCAGGAGTTGGACGAAAGGGTCAAAGGAATGTATCTGCAATACATTGTGAGTATCATACACTGTACGGAATCCTTCAAACTAGAATAGACACTCACTCTCAGGTAGGCTGTCTATAATCATGTTAACTGGGTGTGACCATACCACTGGATTTGTGTTGTGAATCCTCGTATGACGTCATAAGGACGTTACACTTTGAGAAGATAGATTATCTTGGAGAATGGCTATGTAGATTTATTTGCCACAGCAACTTCTTCCAGATCATGCGGGGTGGCTAACCTATGTATGCAGAAGTTGTTAGATGATCAGCACTGTTCAGTGATATGAGTCAACCATGTTTTGTTTGCTTCTACCCACACATAAAGGTGTTGTACCAAGAGAACTACAACGATGTACACCTCACCATCAGCGGTCCGGACGGAGCTGTCCTGTTGCATGCTAATGGAGATTACGAAGAGTTCCAAATAAACATCACTGACAGCCAACTGAGAGGTAATTGTGATATATATGTACGTGTTGCACTTGTGGTTCCCGATGTTGTATACTTCAGAGGTCATGATCAGAGGATTGTTTTGTAATTCCTGTACGTATATTTGTATATTTCAGAGGTCATAATGAAAACAGATATCTGCTTGTGTTTCGAAATGTAATAGCATCGTAATCCTGTCAATCACAAACAGTTCGCCTGACCAATGTTGTTACAGCCTCACTATCAAAATAAAACAGAGGCTCTTGATTCGTCAACATCGTCTTGCTATATGACAATGTTTTATCATCTTCGTACTTCAGGCCCCTATGAGATGTGCTTCGAGAACCAGTATCTTCTAGAGGAAACGGCAGTTTACGTTGAGATGTGGGTTGAGTACAAGGACAGTTTGGATATCCTACTCCACAACGACAATCGTGACAAGTTAGGAAATGTTACGGTACGTAAATCCATGATACACTTCACTATTGTACTTAAGTGTTTAAAAATGTACAAAACGTCCAATGTAGTTAACGTAAATAAAGCAAACCCCTGAAGACTCAATAACAACTCTAGAATAATTTACTTTTGTGCTGCAAGAGCTTTTAATCAATAAACCAAATATAATAAAATAAATCTCTCTATATCTCTCTCATGTAGATAATTGCTTGCAATTCTTTCGAACAAGACATTTTATTTACATGTACATTGGAGGGCTAATGTTATGAATGGAATTTAATTGATTTCTCCCTAATGGCCTTATCATATTTTTGTACAGACCTCCTTGAAGAAGATAGCTGACAGAGTACAGAGAATGGACCTCCATGCTGGCTTGATCTCTCAGTGGTACCACAAGGATTCCCTCACCTTAAGGTTTAGCGACAAGCATGTCAACAACGTCGGCATGTTGATTTGTGTGATGATCATAGGGTCAGGACTGCTGCAGGCGTTTTTCATAAAGAAACTGTTCCTCCGTACACAAGAGGAGTCAAACACAGATCCTCCTGTAATCTCTGACCAACCTAGAAAGTCCTCAAATTCGCGACTAGCCTAGCTATCTAAAGTGTTCTTAGAACAGTGGTCGTTTTAGCTTATGTATAAGACTCCACGAAATGATACTGTTTTGCGTTTTTGTGTTGGCTTAAGCTTGTTGGTATGATATCCAATTACCATGTGGTTGTAATGTACACTGCAATATCTATGTGCTTATGAGTCAGTGCATACAGTTAATAGTGGAAATTCATAGTTCACATTTGTACAACATGCATGATAGAGGCCATATTGTACTTAATCTGTTCGAAATTTTCATCAATTGAGATGTCTTAAAATATCAAAATCTGTATAAGACTTCTATATTAGAATCTGTATTAAAACTTCATTTTAAAGCTGAGTCGTTGCTTTTTACAGATACCTATCAGCCAACAAGAGACGTCAAGTTTTATACGTTTTCAGGGATACATGTGTATAACGTTGGTACAGCCTATCTCTTCATGTCACTAAAGAGGAATGCCCGGGCATTGCAGCGACATATTATCTAAGCCAGGTTATGTAATAGATAGTAGCCGAGTAGGGTTATACGGGAAGAAATGCTGAATCATGCTACAATAGCATCTACATCCTTAAGGTGACATTAGATGAGTAAGCACTGACGTGATCTAATGTAAAGCTTAGCTTAGCTGATGTAATATTTACTAAGCACTTTCAAGGCAACCCCTATCTTTGGCCATTAACATGATAATAAACAAACCGTCTTTGTACAGACACCCAAGATAACGATTCGGATCTATCAAAGTCAACCCAAAATGTTACATACGTGTTATAAAATAACATCTTCTTGAAATGTTCTTTTAACCCCTAATAGCAGAGGAAAGATATATGCCTCATTATGCATACTAAGTGTACATAACCATATCAAATTACTGTCTGCAAAGCATATTTATATAAATATACCCATGTGTACAACCGGAATACATTCTAACTACAAAGCACGTGCTCCTTGCGTCTGTTACAGGTATGTCATTAGCGGTCGTGGGTGGGGGCAGCCATCGTTAATGGCTATATCAAACACAGGAAGTAAACATAGTCAATCTGTTGAGTTCAGTGCATTATTAGCTTTAGATAAGAAGCTGGGATACATACCCACTATCATCTCGTTAACTGGGGGTGCCATGAATGTGCAGAAAACTGTCTCTCATTAATACGCTAAATTGACGCCCTGTGGTCATTCGAACTTTGAATTATGTGATTAAGGAACAGAAGCCAAGATTGGGGACACTATACTGATACGCGCCTACTTCACCAAGCTGTGTTTGTATCTAAGCTAGTGATACAACATGAGTGCAAGTAATGCGTCTTCGTACTTTTCCGCTGGCGAGAAGGCCCTGCGAAATGTACTTACTGCTCTCGGATCCACGTTTACAGTTGTAGGCCTTGCAGGGAACCTTCTGGTTATCTTCATCATCTTACGTTTCCCCCGAATGCGAACAGTTTCCAATGTCTATCTGTTCAGCATCGCGTTCTCGGACTTGAACCTTCTCATGGTGGCGCCAATCCTGATCCAGTTCTACCGTTATGGACAATGGACCTTTGGACCGGGTTCGTGTGAGGCAGAGTCTTGTATCAAATTTACGAGTATGTTTGCCAGTTTTTTTCTCGTCAGTGCCTTCAACGTTCAGCGCTACAAAGCCATCGCAAACCCCATAGAAACTAGACAGCGCCAGAGTTTAAAACGAGCTGCTCTGATCTGCCTTAGCCTTTTTATCCTGGCCCTTGTTGCAAACCTACCATTCTGTGTAACGTCCTACGTAGTGGACCATGAATTAGACAACAGAAACGTGACGGTGTGTCGCTACTTTTGGCCAGATTGGAGCAACATCTCGGAACACGCAGAAAGGGCCCATCGGCTGTACCTCACATGTCTGGGGTTTCTGCTGCCCCTCTGTCTGAACTTCACCTTGTACGTCCTCATCATTCGCAAGCTGCACAGCCAAGACGTAAGTGTGTACTCTTGTTGCAACCTCATTATTGCAAACCGTAAAAGGCTTTACACTAAGATAATCTTTCTGAATTCTGGCTTCTGAAATGTAGGTCTTGATGAGACCTAGAAATGATTAGAGTTTAGGACCCTTGGCGGCTTGTTACGGTACTGGAGCGGAACTTCCGATCTTGATATCTCCTGTTCTAGATATACTATGGTCGGGATTTTTGAGTGGTAGATATCTCATATATCTAAATAACTTGCAAATCCTTTTCGATTCATACTATACATGTATATTAAGAAAAGAGATCTACAGCCATTCACTCATGTTTCAACTGTCCGTGCTTACAGGCTTTCCGTTCTGCTGTGGCCGGGAAACACCTGAAAGATTCCACAACAGTCACTAAAATGGCAGTTATGGTGACAGCATCATTCGTCATCTGCGTGGGTCCGTTCCACATGTACAACTTCATCAGTGCAGTATCAGACATCCACATGTCCGAGTATGTAGGTACGTGGAAGGTGGCATATCTAGCTTAATTGTAACTGCGAGTGTGTGCACAGACCTTCAGTCATGATTTAGTGGGTCTTACAATCTAAAGGATCTGCGGCAGTGGTCTCATGGGTTACATATACTGGTAACTATTCTATTGAACCAAAAGTAATCAAAGGTAAAGGTATTAAACAAAACAATGTACAATTAATTTAAACCATTTACTCAGTATTGGACTATTACAAACTATGCGATGGGACTACAATGGGATGAAAAATCATTTTCATGCTTAAGTGCATGGATAAAGCCTCTTTCCAACAGTTCTATCATATCAGCAAATCTGTCAAAAGTCTGATCATAAGATCGAACAAGTAACTCGGCAGCAATCTTGCAAATAATTAATTGCTGTTGTTGTCCCCAGGAATGTGGACCTGTGTGCTAACCTTCGGGAACAGCGCCCTGGACCCCATCATCTACGCACTCATGGGGACCAACTTTCAGGAGTGCATGAAACAATTGCTCTGTCGGCGGCCACTGCCAAGGCATGCTAGTGAGACACAGAAGCAACTAAATGATTCAGACGTTCTTCATGAAAATATCGTTTCTCCCTGAGCTAAATGATTGCAAGATTTCCGTTATAATCATCGTATTTGTCCAATATACAGTGTTTTTGATGGCATTAAGTGTGACTACGTTGGAAAACTTTGCCATGCATATATCTAATGAATGGTTTTATTTGATCACTTTGATCGGATATGAAAAAAACATCGCAGCCATAGGCTGAATTGCGTACTTTTTACATATGTTACTTAAAAACTAGTGACATTAGGCAATCTACCGGAGGGGTCGATCATCACAACAACATGTTTATATACTTACGATTCTGCAAAGCAAATGTTTATGAATAGGGATATGCTAACAAATGCTTATGAATCATAGGTTAATTGCGTTCTAATGGAAGTACGTGGCAACATGTTTGACGTCAAACATCCGTAGTAAATATAATCCCATGATTTACTGCGAAGCTTAATGGATGGAATGTTTACTAAGCCCTTCCCTAGGACCCAGCGACTAATACTGGTCATAAATCACAGACTTTGTATACTTAGAGACAGGAGATCTTTGATAAGTGGTTCTAAATGTTTCTTTGCGTGGAAAATCCTAGGTCTGTTCAAAGTAGTCTTTAGGAAATGGGAACTGGAAGACATGTGAACTATAGAACTACAAAGTAAGTATCGTAATCTTATGAAGCTGAAATATATCTGAAGAAAGCACAACACAGGATCTGTCTGCTGTTTCCCTTGAGCTGAGTATGTAAGACACTCATACGGTCATTACTGTCTATGAATTGGCCAAACACGACGTCAAGACGTCAATTATTAATATAAAGCTAGGATAAACTTTTCATTATGCCATTAAGAGTGGAATCCACTGTCACTGAGAGCACTTACGAAAGACATCTCTCTTGTTTGGTCTTAGTTGGACCACTTTGCTGTTCATTTCAACGGGGGTCTAGAAGCACGTTGCACTGTTACGAATATACTTCGCCAAACTGTTTTTGTATCAAAACCAGCTGGTCACAATGAGTACTTCGTCTTGGGACTTATCTCTGAGCGAGAGGGTCCTGCGCAATGCAGGTACTGCTGTCGGGTCTATGTTTGCAGCAGTTGGTATAGCAGGAAACCTGCTTGTCATGTTCATCATCTTGCGTTTCCCTCGAATGCGAACTGTTCCCAATGTTTATCTGTTCTGCATCGCGTTTTCGGACTTAACCATTCTCACTGTGGCTCCGATCATCATCCACTTCTACCGTGTCGGGCAGTGGACATTCGGGCCGGGCTCGTGTGAAGCAGAGTCTTGTATCAAGTTCACCAGTGTGTTCGCCAGTTTCTTTCTCGTCAGCGCCTTTAACGTGGAGCGCTACCAGGTCATCATGCATCCACTAGAAACACGGCAGCGCCAGAGTTTGAGGAAGGCCGCTCTCATCTGTCTGGGTATGTTCCTACTGGCAATGGTTGCAAACCTGCCATTCTGCGTGACTTCCGTCGTCGTGGAGGAAGTCATAGACGGCAGAAACGCGACGGTGTGCCGCTACTTTTGGCCCGAGTGGAACAGCGTTCCGGAGTTTGCCGAGAAAGCACGGCGACTTTACCTCACCAGTCTGGGGTTTCTACTGCCGCTCTGTCTGAACTTCACCTTGTACGTCCTCATCATTCGTAAGCTGCGAAATCAGGATGTAAGTACGGATACTCAGCAGCTAACGCTTTATATCTGATTTACTAGTTAACGTTCTTCCCACAAACATGTAATCATACCGATGTTTACACGTATTTTCAATAATGTTTTGGTTGATTCTGCGTCACTCCCAAACGCACTGAACCTAGTTGAGATTTGCAATCGTTTTCTATTACGTATAATTGCAAATTACAACTCATGTCTACGTAACAGGCGTTCCGTTCTGCTGCCGCCGGACAACGCGGGAAGGATTCCACCACAGCCGTTACCAAAATGGCGGCTTTTGTGACAGCAACGTTTATCATCTGCACGGGTCCGTACCACATGTACAACTTCATCAGCGCAGTATCAGACATCCACATGTCCGAGTTTGTAGGTGCGTAATGATAGCGTGCTGTTCTATTCTGCTTTGCTTTTGCATCGCCTCAGGGCTCACTTGCTGCTGCTTCTCTCATAATTAGTCATATTAGCTTGCGATGTACAGTTGCCTTTGCATAAGCATGGTTTGGAGCAGTTGTATGATGTATATCAGTCCATGTTCTGAATTCTTTTCTATATATTTATGGACATATTACATCTACTTCATGTTGTTTTGGACATTTACAATTGAGTGAAGATGCACATAGAGCACCCTAGGCCGGCTTACTATTTCCTGCATTACAACTACCGGGAGTGCTATCTAGGTCGGCGGACCATACTGCCTGGGCTGTCGACCAAATTCACTGCCAGAACCTGCTAGAGCCTGGCACCCAGGGTACACATATAGAGGTGCTTGCTATACGATAAAATAGATAGCAAACAAAGAAACCTTGCAAAAGTTACCCTGACATTTGTCTGCGTGTACCAGGTATGTGGACCAAGCAGCTGACCTTCGGGAACAGCGCCCTGGACCCCATCATCTACGCACTCATGGGGACCAACTTTCAGGAGTGCATGAAACAGCTGTTCTGTCGGCAGCCGCAGGTAAAGGGGCGGTCAGAGGGTAGCAGCAACGAACCGGGCTCATTTTACGCGATGGATGAAATAGAGTAATGGGTAAAAGCAGGCAGAGTATCCGGTATTTCATATATTATAGAAGATCTAATGGCGGTGAGGTGATATTCAATGTATCTGTTATGGTCTATAGGGTGCATGGACTAGCCATGTTGACCCACAAGATAGCTATAGCTAGGTACAAAGGTGGAAGAAAAACTCTATTTGCTATATATAAACTTTAAGCTATACCACAAAAACTTAAAGCATGACACAAAAAAATCATATGATATTGTTCACGTTCGCTGTCATATATATATATATAGAGAGAGAGAGAGAGAGAGAGAGAGAGAGTATGGCAATTACCACATCGGAAACATTATTCTGGTAATTCATGTTACTTAGACTTTGACTAAGTAAGACAAATTTATCCCAGGCATAAGATTATAAACTAAGCAACAATCACATTATAATCTGCAAATCATTTATGTACATGGTTCAAAATACTACCTGGTTGAAAACATTGTAATATCTAATTATCAACTATCGCGTCAGATTGTCAATCCGAAGCGATTGATGAATAAAATCATAAAACGTCGCCGCCAATTATCAAGCATCATTCTTTGTTACATGCTCCAAGATAATGTTCAAGGGTGTCCTTTTTATTTCTAATTCTAAGCGATTATTCAACGATACTAAATCCCACAATGCACTGCATGTTTAAGTTGATTTGGGCTCTCTGAGAGGCACATTATTGCTGTTATTGCTTTAGAACGTTTTAGTGAAAATGGCAGCAGCATCATATTGCTGATTTCATCGACTGTCGTTTTTTTCTAAATAACCTTTAGCATCATAGTCACCTCAACATGACATTGCTGTCCAGGGAATATGTACAGATTTAAATACATTTACTACTGATAAACTCCAGACCAAGCTTAAAAGTAATAAAGAAAGATTACGAACAGCTGCGTTTTGTAAAAGACAGAATAAGACCTAATACAAAAGACATTAGCTGTCAAAAAATGACAGCTTAAAAGGTGTGACCATATAATTTTCCAGACACAGAAACACAGTGAGGAAATCAATTTTCGCAGAAGTTGACCTTCAAATTCACTAGTGGTCCCAATTTCACTGGAAACTCGTTTCATACTTGCTGGCATCGTATATACTGCTCTCGTAGTAGCTGGGTGAAAAGTTCGTCTCGATAACCTTTGCTCTGGGAATTTTTGTCGCCGTGTAGTATTTTGCCTCGTATTGTTCCCGCACGGACACCCGTCTGAAAAACCCGCACTGTGGAGAGAATTACATATACAATGGTTAAATTGCACACTACTGTTTTTTACACTGTTTTAACGACCTCCGGTTTTATAAATTTCTCAGAGAATGTAAAGATTCGTACATAATGATAATCTTTATTAAGTCCCTTTATTGCATATTCATTCCCATAATAATTTGAAATGTTGTCATGAAAGCTGTAACTATTGAAGTTAAAAGATATGACACAATACGATATTCCTAAGTATACGTACCTTCCACAGACATAAAGCTATGAGTAACAGCAGCAACAGTCCCAGTAGTATTCCTAAGAGTATCGCCCAGACTTCCACTTGTTCTGCCAGACTGAAAGGCCTTGTTTCTGGTAAGGCTTTCGTTACTACCTGAAAATAAACCATGTACAATGAACATTACATACAATACTATATATACCAATAAAACTTCTGTTCGTCGTATCATTTTGTACGGGCTCCATTGGAGATCAGTTCCTTAGTTAATTGAAGAGACCACCCTAAAGATACATAAATAGATAAATAAATCTTTAATTCAAAAGGCGTGTAAAAAGATCTTGAAGATCTTGTTAAAGTGCAAACAGCAATAAATATGTTTTTCTTACTACAGCCTTGTCGTTGAAGCTTCTTGACTGCTGTATGTTCTCAAAGTTCTTCACAAGCTCCACTTCAGCGTGCGACAGGATGTCCACATGACTTACCAATGGGTATTCCTGTAGAGCAAAATCAAGACATCACATCAACATGCTGCAAGCGATCGACTCTCGTCACTCAATGTTCATGACACTATCATAATGTAAAAATTAAAAAGAAGTCTTCTGATATATCTTTAGTGACTAACATCTAAAATAGGTCACAATCCATTAAAGCTAAAATCCGGGCAGTACCTGAGTAAAGGTGGTGTTCCACAGCCTTGCCTCCACTGTGATGACCACAGACCGGTTAACCAGCAGTGTGTCCAGCGTGCAGTTGAACTCGAAACAACGCGCTGTACCGGACATGCAGTCCTAAACCGGAAAGACAGGGGGCATGACCTTTAGTAGTTGTTTTGCACAAGTTATCTTTTTGCATTGATCATGATTAGAACATTTTGACGGAGGAGGACTTAGGTGGTTGCCGGAGTCATTACTCCTCTGGCATTTTTAAGAATAAGAATAATAGTAATATTATAACATGCATAGATAGCAACTTAAATCAAGCCACCTACCAAAGTGACTACCCCTTCAAGCTGTCCTTCGTTATACGGATCTGGCTTTGCTTCACCGGACTCCTCCTCAAAGTAGTCCTCATCCTCAAAGTCCTCATCCTCAAAGTCGTCCTCCTCAAAGTCATCTTCCTCGAAGTCGTCTTCCAGGCTCCGAGGTTCCCTGGCGTCAGCTTTCTTCCTGAGTGTCCTGGAGACGTGCACGCGCCATCTCTTACGATCTATCGTTCCTTGTCTTGGAGCGGTAAGAAGGTTCGGTCTGTTGCCAGGCTTTGGGGCAGAAAGAAATGTGCAACTTTTTTGCAATGGTAAAGAATGATCCCGATTTGATTCATCCTTTGATATATGTCCACCTCGAGTATGGGCAATATTTCTTTTTTGTATTCAGCAACAGGTTGTGTACAGAGTATAATACGCACCTTTAAGTTTAGGAAGTTGCGATGGTCCTCTGGTGGATAGCACCGACCACGGCCAACAAGCTGTATGTTGAATAGATAGAGTGAAGATTTCATGATTGGAAGATTTGAAATCAACGGGCGGCATTACGATTTCCCCAGCTAAAGACCCTAAACCCGATAAGTTGGAAATATCGAATCAGCGCTACCCCCCCCCCCCCCTCCAAAAAAAAAGATACGCCAACGCCGCCCAGAAGGCATGCAAATGAGGCTAACAGTTCAGACCTTGAACGAAAACTGCAAAAAATTTACTGTAATTGCTCTATCACTTGATCCTACGTCATGACTTTCAGCCATATGACTGCTTATCTTACCCTGGACCAAACCTGAAAAAAAACATGCTCAACGAAAAGTTCGCACAATAACTTCCGTAAGAACCACTTCTTTCTCGTACCTTCACATCTGTCATGTAAAGTAATAGTTTTCCGTTGGGATGAAGCTCAGTGTTCTGTATCTCGTACGGCCACATGATCTTTACTACAGCTCCTGGTGCTGTACCTCTCCCGTGGTTACGTATCTGGCAGAAACACACGAATCACATAGATGCAATCAAAACCACATAATATTATACAAATTTAAATCCAATGGCATCATAATCTGAACTAATTAGTGATGAATGCAGGTGAAGGTATGCGGTCCCATTCAAAAACAACAAAGCAACATGTGCTCAGCCTTAGGATGGACACAAATGCCTTAAAGGTAGTCTCTACCAGACTACACACATCGGCCACAGGGAGAATATTTGCCAGGAGGGTTTGGCTACCACGTGGGTTCATTTGAGGTGGAGATGTTAACCTTACAGTGGACTGGTTTTTCTGGACAATTATTCTTTTTTTGCCAAATTTTAAGGTCTGGTGGAGGCTATCTTAAAGATTTTGTGCTTTGACACCAATTATTGTTACTATTGGACATGCAAACGACGCCTGGTCTACCGACCCACCGACGACTGAACGCACCACGTACGTATGGTTGACCGCAGTACCGATCTGTGCCTGGTACTCCATGGCGCTCAGACCGCGCTGCTCTCCACCGTACAACACTTGTCTGGGATGGGAGATTCTACAGAAGGGGCGGGACAAAAAAAACAAGTCAAGCATGTGGTTGCCGTCACTGTTTAAGATAATGTCTGTGATACTGATGGTAATGATGTTTGTATGGCATTGAAAAGTCACCCCAAAACGTGATCAATTCCTCTGTGCAATTGAACTTATAAGCCATTGCGCTCTTGGAATAGAACATTGGTAATATCTAGTACTTAATCCGTCTCTGCTCATGGATACTGGCATAGGCAGACGTCATCTTACCACAAGAAGCATATTACAATTACCCTATTCACGGTTTTATGAGGTTATAACTAGTAATGCTGAATGATGAATATATATTTTTGCCAATAGACAGACGCATAAGACCATAGATTGTCAGTAGGACATACCCCGTGATGGAGAGGTCTACGTCAACTACCACCTTTGCCTTCAGGATGACGGAGTTGTCAGAAGTGTTACTGTCACTGCTCATTCTGTAGGGACAGGGAACATGCAGAAAGATATCAGCAACACTGGCAATAGTTCCCCAGTCCTGAAATTGTCGACATGTAGAACAATACAGGTAGTATCTTTTGGTACAATTTGCAAACACGTTGCATGGAAAGTACATTGTCAAGGCAAAAGGAAAATAGGATTCTGGAAATTAATAAAATCTTACGTGGTCAGTGTAAGAGGTATCTTCAGAGTTGTGTCCCATGGTCGGAGCATCGTGGTCAGGAGTCTCAAAGTGAACAACTGGATAGACTGGTAGTATAGAATAATTACATATCAACAGCTGCTGGGTACTTGGTGAAGTTAGACGTACGTAGCAATACATAAAAGCAAATGGATGTCAAGTTAACAAAATCAGAAAGGGATAACTTCTCAACGACATAGTAATGCTATCTTAGAAAACTTACCGACTTGGAAACGGGGTTGCCAATCTCACAGATCACGACTGATGAGTTGTCCTCTACCGTGCGACACGACACCCTCGTCTGGAACAGTAAAAACAAGAAGGTCAAGTAGATGTACTACAGCACTACAGAATCACATCGATATACAGACATACCTTTGATAAGTGTAGCATGATAACAGTCCTATTTTTGTGTATTCATGATACCCTTTCCAACATTCATCTATCTAGTAGAGATAGAAAAGGTATACTTTATACACTTGTACGATACTGACCTCCCCTGAGCTGTGTTCTATCATCCCCACGTAGAACAGTCTCTCCGGTAGGTGGACGCGCAGTTCAGTGTTGTATGCAGGCTCTCCGTCTTCATTGTCCACCTGGATCTCGGCCCGAATCTCGCGGGAACTACCGAGACTAAATGTCGGAGGATTTCTGGAAATTTCCAAACATTTGACGAAATTATTAGCTACTGTGACAATGAGATTGGATTTTCAAAATGAAGAAAACAAAGAGCACGTATCTTTCGGAACAATATCAACAGCTCTTCTTCTTCTTCTTCTTCTTCTTTGTGGTTTGGCAGCCAACATCAACATGTTGATGACTCTGCTGCGCTACGCACTCATTTTCTAACGTATTTATATGACTGGTAAAGAACTAAATTGTCCTTGCTAAAAGTGAAAGACGAATTGTTACGACCTGGAAGACAATGTGAAGTAAATGTTTGTCACACTTACCCAAACAGAAGAAGCTGTGCCTGCAGTTTCAGATTACTGATGCAGACGGAATCTGGTCCGCATTCCTTCACAAAATCAATCTGCCGAATAGAATTAACCATAAAGATTAGACCTGACCAAATCTCTTGCATCTACAGAATCTGAATAGTTTTTAAACAAAAAGGTAAAAGGACTATCTACGTCATCTATGAAAAAGATCAAGAGGAAGTTGTAACAGCTTCCAGTAAAGATTAAGCATTACCAAATCTCTACAGAATCTAGTTCACAAATCTACTTTTTAAAACTAACTAACTAGTTTTAAAAGAAGTCAATAGAGTAATATTTTTGCAAGCAGAGAATCACCAACATCATCTATGATAATGAAGAGTTTGTGATAACAAGGATGTCCCTTTCTCACAGCTGAGCTCCAGGTTCCAATTATCTGGTAATTGGGAGACCCAAGTTCGAAGAGTATCCTGGTTGTAGCTCCATTCGTCTTTCGAAAGGGACGTATAATGGGGGTCGAGAAGGTGCATCGAGTACGTTAAAAAAGGCACCGCAACAGCCTCATTACCCAGATGGGTACATACTGGCTGCACTAAGTACTTCAGATGAATAGTAATAGGTTCCAGTGCTACCTCCAATTCATTGTACTGCCGTTGCAGCAGGTTAAGAATGGGGCACCCGTCAAGACTCGACAGTCTGTATCCCGGGATGGAGAACAGCTTGTTGTTGGAAGAGGGTTCCCACAGCGACCAGGTCAAGTTTACTACCAGCGGGTGCAGAATGGCCATCGTGTCCGGCTGAAACGTAACATCAAGATCGCTAACTGACGCAGGTGAAAAATCGCCTAAAAGCAATGAGACTCTACGACTAAGAATAGACTGTTTTTAATCTTTTTTCAATCCTTTTGTCCTTGACATGATCTGGTCTTGTTGGCACTAGTGAACACTGTAGAATTGTAACTAACCTTCAGGTAAGCAGTGATAGTCCTGTCGGCCCATGTCTTCGCGCCCTGTCTGGGTACGCGTATTGAGCCTTCAAACACGGACTTTCCCTCTCCTGGGAAGAACAGCCGCGGGCCCAGCCCCCAGGCCTGGTAGATGGAATCTCCGTCCAAGCGGTACGTTAGATCTGAGAAGAAGAACGATTATGTTGGATGGAACATTTAGATTATACAATGACAACGAGAAACAGCCACAACATTTCGAAAGTAGGAGATATTTTACATACCAACATCGTTGTCAAATGGTGAAGTGGTGGAGTAGCGAAAGCCAAATTTGATCTGAAAACTGAAGAAGAAGAAGACGATTATCTTGAGGAGTTATCGATATCACAATACATAGTTTTGGGAGACTTGTTCACATCGTAGAACCTGCTTTGTAGAGAGCTGATAGCTGTGCTAATGGGAGAAAAGATGATAATGTTGTCGTAATATGAAAAACTTAACGGTTGAAAATTAGATGTAGAAAGCTATATGCTAAAAGAATATTGCTGAACGAGAACACCTTACCAGGTGTAAGATTTGCCGTTGAGATCGCAAGTTCTTGTCTTGGGATTGACGGGATAGGTGGGACCGGACATCTTGGTTTCTATAGTCAGCGTCGCACGGGACCTGTAATATGGAGATATACATACATCAGCTATATGTTTGTACTCCTTTTAATTACAAAAATATTTCATCTTGCTATCCATTTACAATGTAATTGCGAATAGAAAAAGACTGGGCGTCAGAAAACATATCTATTTCTCCAGTTAAGCAAATAATTCCATCTTATAATCATCTATTACATTGGGGGGACTAACGCCAATAAGTCATTTTATTTGATTGACACCTAAGCTGAATAATCAATTAAACCAAAGAATATGTTAACACAAATGTGCAGTGTTACCTTAACAGGACCACGTGATCAGATTCAAACGCACCGACTGCTACATCCGGGAACCCATTCTCGTCCAGATCGAGGCCACCAGACAGCGAGAATCCGAATGATTTCAGTCCAGGGACGAGCAGGTCGGAGGCCAGAATTTTCTGTGAACATAAACATTAATCAAAGTCATCGTCATGCCAAGGTCTATTTTGATATGAATAAAAAGACTTTATGTACACATCTGAGTGTTCCATTAGACCGTCTGTTCAAAATGACAATTCTGACAGGTTCAACTTGCACTGCAGCTATAGGTGTCGCTACTAACAGATGCGGCCCCAAAAGTAAAGTATTCAGACATATCACAGTGACTGTATACTTGCCAATACTTCACCGCATTTGTAAACAGTGCAATGGCCTAGTTGGTAGAGTGCGCGCCTTGCACACGGTAGGTCGTGAGTTCGAACCCCGACCGGGTCATACCAAAGACTTTAAAAATGGTACATACTGCTTTCTCTGCTTAGCACTCAGCATTTGGGAAAGAGTATGGAAGTTAAACACACATCACTACCAGCGGCCCAGCCCCCTGCTGTAGTGACTTGCACAAATGTGTGTGGCCCAAGGGCTATAGAAATGGAGATGGGCGCCACCCCTATGTGTCTTTTCAAGACGCTCGGGTCACTTTAACTTTAACACCTATAGCTGCATTGCCCTAAGGACAGACGGTAACAGAAACGTCGGTTAGTTGTGCACAAAGATTATATTTTTATTCAGTGACTTACCAGCCAGATGAAACTATTCACGGGATATTAGTGCGCAGTGACTGTAAGGTAAAGGACACTACCTGTGACGGTGTTGAAGACAGACCGTGATGCTGACTCCCCAGGTACAGGTACACGGCACCGTCATCCTCATATGGTGCACCGACAACCAAATCTACAAGAGCAGGAAAATGTTTAAACATCAATTCATTTACTTATTCCTGTATTCTTTTATAGATATGGACATCATTGAACCTGTACTCCACGGACAAAGTGATATACTTCTATGGTATCTGAACAACAACATAAAATCTGACAAAGCATTGTATCCAGATTACAATCATTTCAGTATTTTCACGCACACATTTCTTAAGTGTCACTGCGTCCACTTGTGATCAGTTAGATAATCTATTGGTGACATATGCATGAAACATTACCGTGGAATCCGTCCATATTTACATCTCCAGCGTCAACCATGGAATATCCAAACATGGAACCACTGGTCCCCGTTAGAACGATCGGCTCACTTCCATTGATACCCTGGAACAACACATATAAGACTTAACAAGAGTTGTATGATAAGAAACAATAATGGATCAGCAAAACAAATGTCAAGGAACGATTACAACTCTTCTTACATTCTTTAAAGTTGGACGATTTAAAAAGAAGTCAGTTCAAAGGTGCTGAAAACTTTATCCTCACCTTGACACCGTTGATGTACACATAAACAGCGCCCCCTGCGTTACCTTCCGTGTACTGCGGTGCGCTGACAGCCAGGTCTGTTAACCTTTGAGATTATTAAAGACAAAGGCATTTTAAGTGGCAGGATGCAATATGCAGATATAAAAGGCCAAAGTCCTGACTGGTGTAATATTGGGACGGGTGTACCCCAGGGCTCTCTTTTCGGACCCTTGCTATTTCTCATTCATATTAATGACAAGTACTTTAGAAAAAAATGATAAAGCCTTCTCTGAGTATTTACCCACCCATCTCCGTTTAGATCCAGCCCACAGATGGCGAATCCGAAGGCCGAGGCCACCTGGTAGCCGTGCATGACCAGCCGCACCTCAAGTTCAAAGTACGTCTTAGCGAAGAACACTACAGCACCGATGTCTCCCGCACGGGGCGCTCCTGCAACGTACTCCAACTCTCCGGCGCGGAAAAATCCCGACGACAACGATGATCCTAGAAAGCGTTGCAATGACGCATCATCATTTCTATCACAGGCATTTGTAATCTCCAAATTTAATCCAGTTGTAGAGTTTGAATTGTCCTTATATATCATTTCTATCGTTTTTCAATGTAATTGGCAATGATATGGGAAGAGTTCAGTTGGGAATTGCAGTTCAAGAGGCACAAGAACTTACCTAGTAAATTGCCGGTGTCCAATCCGAACTCATCGTAGTTCGCCCGTCCAGACTGGTAAACCGTTAGGTCCAGGGACAGGTCACTCATACTCGTCACAAACAACATTCCTGTATACATACACACGATCACACAAAGCAGCAAGGTGAAAAATTATATCAACTTTCATCTTTGATTACATGTACATAGTTTTGCCTCTAGCTTTGATGTTTACTACATTTTCATGTATTGGCCCTTGAATGTCACATACATGTACATGTATACTTACGTTATTGTCAATGAACCAATTGTATGATATGATTTTAAAGACAGGCTAAAACCCAGCTGTCACAATCACTAGATATACCACTCCTGCAAACATGTTTGCTACGTTTCTTACCTGCCCAATGGAAGGCGCCAGGTGCTGCAATCATGACGTCTTGTCCGTCCTAGATAAATCGTTAAGAAGATAAATGTCACAAAGATTCTTCTATCTGACGGGCACGTGCTGTCGTCAGCGTACCTATACAGCGCAAACTTGTTAGAGGTGATCAAAATTCATCATTTTGTATTGAAACGACAGTTTCTGTTGATCGATCTTATGTTTATTATGCTCGAGACTCAATACAAGACTATGTTTTATATGTTGCATGTTGACACTTACGGGCTTAACTATGGGGGGATGCTATGGGAAGCATGTTGGAGGACTAGATTTTTCACCTAGGAGGAGGATGAAATTTTCGGGACACACAGACCATGTACTACAGGAAAATCAATAGAAGGGGTCAAATAAGTATAAATATAAATAAAACAATTCAGCCTTCCACAATATGTACTTTATAATCCTTATTCATTATTAGTAATCTATATATGACTTTATAATACTTAATAAATAGATATTATGTATCATTTTTATGTCTGGGCCTCCCTAACTTACGTGTGAAAATTCCAAGGCAGTCCCTAGATGGCAGTACCCGTACATGGCATGGCCCGCCGGCAGGTCATCGCACAGGTTCCAGATCCCCTGGCTCGTGTGGTGGATGTCGGGAACGAGCTCCTGGTTCAGCTGATAACATCGTCCTCGTTCCCAAACTTTCACTTCACCTCTAGTGTACACGTCACGGTATTTTGGTGCGCAGGCCTAGCAAAAGATCAGTGATTCATAAGTACATGTACTTGATGTTATGCACGAATGTTTATGTAATAGACGAAGTGTATAATTATGTCGCCATGTGTTTTGAAAAGACAGAAGAAGCCACTAGAACTTAAATGTACGGTAGTACATTTGTATAGTGTTTAATATTATCATGTTAGATTTTTATGTTAACGTTATCATTATCATTCTTTTCTCTCATATTTATCTCAACACGTATGGTCACCTATGTATTTATCCCCTGCGGAATGAATATGCAATATAGATATGTTCTAGAAAAGCAATGCGTGGAGTCTGAACTTTATTACACCAATACACAAGTACTACATACCATGACTTTTCCTCCTGGGCCCATACTTCTAACGGTAGCACCGAGAAACTGTCCCGTTCTGTTTCGGTCTTCAGCGATGTCTGTACAAGAGAAAATGACAGAAATGTGAAAATGGCATAATGCGCAACTCCATCTCTTCATTGCAATCATCTCTTGCTGATAAAATTCCGACTGCTCTATCCTTCAGGCCAACCATATGGGCACGACACGACTCTACATATAATATATATAAATTTACAACCGTAATAGACTTTCTGGGAGAGGGGCACAAGAAAACTAATAAAGAACGAAGACAAATTTCCAAATGTTGACCTTAAGTCATTTTCATTAAAGCCACAAACATATCTCAAGCTCACGTACGTTGTTTCCAGTAATAGTAATTAGACAGTAATGACAACATTTCCGTGACCTCACCTGCTGTGTCCACCTGTACGATCCTACAGTCCCTCTCATTGGTGGTCATCCTGCACTTGTACACGGCGCCAGGCAGGGCCACCCACTGTTGGTAAGGGTTCTCCGACTTTGGGGCACCGACAATCAAACTAGAAACAACAAAAACATGATGGGCCACACAACTTTGTGCAGTGGGGGGGGGGGGCTAGTCCACTGCTAGGGGTGTGTGTTCAACTTCCCTTCTCTCTCCCAAATGCTGAGTGCCAAACCAGAGAAAGCTGTATGTACCATATTCAAAGTCTTTAGTGTGACTTGGCCGGGGATCGAACTCACAACCTGTCGAATATAAGGCAAACACTCCACTCAGGGTCAATTAGTCGTTATTCCGGTCCGTACCTTAACGATCACTGGATGAAACTGGAGCTACAAAGCTGGGGTCATTTATCCCATGTGTTTCATTGACGCACAACGTATGGTTGATAGAGAGTCACGGTCATGTTTATATGGTGTTTCTCGTTTCAATTGTAGTGTGGGTCGTAGTTTAGAATTGTTGGGGACCGCCTCAGTTGTGTGTGAACCTCCCTATGTGTCTACTTTGCCTCAGGATTGAAGTCACGTATAACACACTCCTTCACTTCTAATCACACGGCTCTCTGCCTAGTCGATCCGCTAAGTAGTTCCGAACAAGCCTCGGCTATAAACAACCTACAGAAGAGTTCGTGTTCTGCGGCTGACCTTTGACAACACCCAACCGCGCTTAGACCTGTGATTCGATGATTATGTAGGAAACGTTTACGTGTTCAGAATACAATACAGCTATACGACTGAAGCGACCTTCATTTGTTAAAGTGTGGGATTCCAAGAAAGCTATTCTAACACAACATAGCTATACCTGGAGCTAGACGTGTTTTCTTCACGTGAAACGTGATTATTCTCCCAAGGCCTTTACTCCAATCACATTAAGATTGATGAGTGGACGTTTCTTCTGTTCAATACTGCCTCAGTTTGCTCCGTATAATTGGCAAACGTCCACGGTAAACATGGCTTTCTGAACGCTGCTTGGAGAATCCATTATCTACGCGCTTGAACTTCTCGTCTGCGTTGCTAGGCAACGCTGTAGATGGCACTGTGGGCACCATACGAAATGCAGACTAATGTGAGAAATTTTCTCTGGTTAGGATGTGCTGCTACATACCATAGCGACAGGGTGTCCAATGAAAACGTAAATTTTCTACTTTAAGTAGACAAGCATCTGCAAAAGCTCCCATTTCCGAGAATTTGCCACGGGTCTACCATTCTTTATTTTTGCCAGTCTTGGCGCAAGTAAACTGGGCCACAGGATTAAAATAAAATCTCATGCTTTGTCGAAACAGAATGTACCAGATACTGCAACGTAACCCGAGGATATCTGCATCATTTATAAACATTCTTTAGACAAAATTAGGTGTCGTTTTCATGCGTGCTGGAAAACGTTATCCTTTTCAACGTTACCCCCTTCTTCAAACTAATATTAGAATGTATCAAAACACATTTTACATGCCAACATTTCCAAAACCTAATACTACTAATAGTATTTCAAAGACACTGCGGTACTTCGGTTCACTGCCTTTAAAACACACGTGGGTGGCCCATTTCAACGGGTGAAGCATACATGTATCCACTTTCTATATATAAGAGATCTAATCTCATCATCTCATCTCCTTTTCCTTTCTATTCAAATACACACTGTGTTAGGAAATATAAGTCCAAAGGATACAGCAGTATGTTGACTTACTGGAATATCAAACGTAAACAAGAGAACTGATTATTTCGGAAAAACACAATTGCTATCTGTTAACGAGATCTCTTCATTTGTAGGTTCATTGAGGTTACATTGCATTCTAAAAGGTTCTACTGTATATATCAAATTGGATCTTTATTCTACAACCGGCAGGCTCAACAGCCTGAATTTTTGGTAAACCCACGACGGAACGTTGCGTCTTTTAAAAACGTTACAATAAGTGCGTATCTGCCGATTGAAATGATGCATCAATATAATATGTGCATACTAATAAAGTATATACATGTCGTCAGAAACAGTACTTAGTTCAATAGAAAATCACGTATTCAACAGATATTTAACCCACAGCACGCACAGGTGGATATGTCTAAACAAAGACAGACGCCCCCGGGTGTACAGGTGCGGTTTAGGGGATTAGATCTATTCACACGAAACACGATCGAACTGTGAATGAAACAGAGCCGTTCACTGAAAGAAAATCATACTCGTTTCCGATCAATTATGATGAGTGGACATTCCTGATGTTTGATGGATGAAGAGGTCTCAAAAGACCAATTAGTCGTCGGCTGTGACAAGTATTTTACAGGGCATGTCATTAGCTTTGTCTTCTTTTCCTTTGTTTCTTTCTATGTGTCAGTTATATTGACAGAAAGTGACAAGGAAATGTTCTTCCTAAAAGATTTGGACCTGATGATGTTATACAGTTTTTTAGGTGGATAATATCATGATCAGAGACTATGTACAGTTTCTACTTCAAGGTAAAATTATCTTTGAGGCGCGCTACAAGAATGAATTTTCTTTGCAGTCATCTTCCGGCTTTTCTGATTATAAACTTATAAACTCATTTTTCTGTCGTTAGGATAATATCGTGATAAGAGATATTATGCACAGTTTCTTCGAGGCGCGCTACTACTGGAATAAGTTATTTGCAGTAATCCTGTGGCTCTTCTGATTATAAACTAATAAACTCATTTTTTTCTGTCACTTGGACGAGAGAAGGTCGGTTGAAGGTCACCATTGTTTTGGTACATGGTGCGCTTCGCCCACACGGTACACAACTAGCCTAGCTTCCCCTTCAGCTGCGCGGTCCATAATTACCCGCCTTACCCAAGCATGCCGAGGTCACATAAGTGCGCATTTTACCTAGAGAAAAACTTTGAAATGTCAATCGGTGCCTCCCTTGTTTTTTCCTTACTAGATCGTAAGGTCTTCCTGCGAGGGTCAGGGGAATAATAGACTTCCTTCGCCGCCCGCCCGATTCGCTTGGAGAGACCCACAACTTCACTAAAGGCGAACAGTAGACGTTTTGTGTTCTCGGTAGACGTGACACAAATTTTAGACGGAGACCGACTGTTCTTTTCTTTCTTCTCTTGTCAGCCCTGGCCCAAAACCACGCCTACTTGGGAAATAGACGTCTGTAACCCGAACAAAATACGGCATACGGTGGGAAAGAATACTGGTATCTTTGCCAGTAAATATGGATAATAATGGTGATACTGTTGCGAGAAAAAATGTGCAACCTGATTTGAGAAATCCGTGCCTACGGGCGAAGGATATTTCTAGGTAAGCTACTATGTTGCCACCCACAATGTAACATGTACGCCGTGTAATTTTCTGAACTGGGGCAGACCGAAAGATAACAGTGATTTTAGCTATTTGTGGCTACGTTCTTGTTGAAAATTGAAGGATATGTTAGACTCAAGGACAACCCTGCACTATTCTTATGTCAGAATGGTACAAAAACAGGAAAACGGCGTAACATTTTACAAGTTTTCAAAACAAAACAAACGGTATCTTTGAGGATCGGAGTAGGGTACGGGAGGGCAAACGGTTTGATCAACATTCCTCACATGTTTTCACCATTTAGGTATTAAATGGCTTTATGTACATCCACAAACATTTGAAAAGATTTAAAACAGAGACTGTATTTTGCGCATGGCTGAGTGCCCCTTTGTTTCCAAAGTATAGGTTACTAAATATTCCGCGCACTTGGCAAGGTGGGCAGTTCCGTAGGTGTTTTTGAAGTCACACATATTGACGGTGGACCGGATTTTAGGATTCCCACGGATACTTTGAAGTACGTTGAGTTTACCAGTGACGGTGGAGACACCTGTAATCTAGGACTTCCTTAAGATGCATCTACTGTCTTGTGGTCGCAAGTCTTTGATGACAGATTAGTAGCACACACACTATCAACTGTGGACGTGTAATTCGCATAACCACATCCTCGTAAGGATCACGCTGTTTAGGAATGTGATTTTCTGACAGTACTGTTTATCAAGGGTATGTACAATGTACGTTGTATTGTTAGTCTACTGTATGGTTTAGTCCCCTTTTCCACTAGACGGCGATTGTTGAGCGACCATACAGCGACCAAAATTGGATTTTAGTAACCCTTGATTTCATAACTGAAACATGATATAAGATGTAAAAGTATGATTTAAAATCTGTATCTGTATCTATATAGCCGGTATAACCGCCATTCGGCGTAACACACCACCAAAAGAATACAAAACACACAAAAAGTTTTTAAAAATCTTTCTTCATGAAATTCGTTGAACGATTTGTCAAATCTTTGGTCCTTCAGTGGTCGCACAGCGGTCGCAACCTCTAGTGGAAATGGGTGTTACTGTAATCGAATAAACGTTTATAGGCCCATTTCTTTGCAACGATAGTTACGATACGTAAATACCATTAGTTGTAGGAACTCTATGAGCGTTAAATCAGTCGTATAATGGGATTACCTAATATGTACTGTTTACACGCAGTGCAGCGAAAAATCGTCGTACTAAGCACACATTAGTGCACCCACCATTAGAGAACATCAGCCTTGAAAAATACATCCATCCGCGCAATGCGCAGCAACGCTTGTAGAGGAATCTAAATCGGTTTACTCCAAGGACTGTTCGTGGACATGAAAAGATTCTCATATTTCAGCCGACAGGGAAACACGTGATGGAAAAGGAAATTCAAAAGAACTGTGGTCATTGGGGCGGTGCAGAACCAATCATTCTCCCGAAAGGTCGTCTCGACTAAAGAATAAACGTTTCATTTTTGAGGAAAATACTTTCAAAAACAGGACGATATTTACATTATCATATAGTCCACTTCCTAACACTAGAATCTAAAAGGCACAAAGATGGAGACTGGGAGGGATTATAATCGCAATATAGTTCCGACACAAAAATAGAGAAAGTTGACGGAGGTTCTACTTACACGTTTTCCCTGACCACCGCTATTCCATGGTGCATGATCTGGTGTTGCGCCACGGAGTAGCCGAAGTGACTGCCCTCCGGCCCTTTCTTGACCACAGGTTCGTCCGTGTCCAGGTTAAAACAGAGAATCCAGGGGAACTGGAGGCAGAGAAGGAAGGAGAGTAGGAGAGGTACGCGGCTACGGTGCCTCATGGTGCCGACTGCTTTAAAAAAGGGCACCGTCCCGGGGGGACCACTCTTTGCACTCACCGTAGGGGTCCCGGGACGGACAATCGGTCAACAGTATCATAGACGCGATATGGTCTATTCGCCAGCAGCCATACTTGTACAAGTATATCAGACTTTTCTAAAGCATTTCCTTTCATCAGTAAGCTGATTAAAGTTGGGTTTGCAACACATTTATTCCGATATGGTCGGTGACATAATTTTCTCTAGTCATTTCTACGAAAATGACATATAATAGGTTGTGGTGTAGGATAGTCTCATTCGGTAAACGGTGGTCCAATCGGACTTTTGCAGTGAATCTGAGCATACAAAGCCCTCACATTCCAGTCCTGAAGTGGTCCCCCCGGCAGGACAAAGCCTATTGAAGCCGCCCCGTGGTTTTGGCGGCATGTATAGATGGGAGGTTACCACACCGTGTAACGCACTGCATGACAATTAAGGTCAAACTTAAGGTTCCGTGACCACCTACTAGTCGCTGGGGTTTAGGGTGTGTTCAAGCTTACATAACAAAACACGCTAAAGCTTGAAGTTGAAACCTTTGTGTCAACAATTGTACGAGGTCACGCGCAACGATATACACTGAAAACATCTGTTACATGTGATTTATATTCCTTATATTTAAAACATTGCATTATCAGTTTTAGCATAAAACATGTTTAGGCCATCTGTAGAAATTATAATGATGATTTTTTAAAAACCACAGTTTGGTTCATAGTTCAATCAACACAATGTTATACTTGTACATGATTGTGTATGCTAGCATATTTGTATATTTGTATAAAGCAAGTCCCAGGCGAAGTGACGACAGGTATGTCACTCAAATCTTACAACCAATTCTTATGTCTAGAAAGAATGACTGACGTAAAAGCTATACAGGACAGGAAAGACCGTACAGGCGATACAACATTATCATCACAACTGGTTGCACGTACATGTGTTCCACTGCATTCTGATTATTTCCTGTGAATGTATTTCACTATTTAGTCGGACCCAATGCAATCCATCCCCACTTAATTATTCAATCATTCAGGACAGTTTTCAGGCCTAATCTATCAAAAGAACAAAGCTGTCGTTTCTGTAGAAAAGTGAATAGATACTATTGCTGAACGGCCATACTACACAACAAAAGAAGGACAACCTTCAGCTTACAGCATGAAACAAAAATCTACTGGCGCGTACTGCGCTTGTTTCGTCTTAAGGCTGAATGGACGTCCAATATAAGATTCAAGTTACATCAATATTGCAATAATGTACAGATATATTAGAATATACATCGAAATATAAGCTTCTAATAATACAGTTGGAAGAATGTACAAGTAAATACACACGTAAGACTATACATGTAGCTAGTTCCACAACGTCACAACTTTTTTCATCAAGTATGCAATACAGAAACTGATTTGCATTCCTTTACTTTGCAGTATTTATCAACGTTGCATGACAAATTTTGGCTGCAATATGACAAATGTTGCCAGGGGTCCCCACAAACCGACCCGACGACTTTTGTGTAACAGATAGCCCGGGGCTATTAATGAGATCAGCATTATTTCTATGTGCATACGTAATACACAGGTGTTGTTCTGTAACTGGGGGTCATACAGCATATGCATTCGTATGTGTATGTGTACAAAATTACAGGTCCTGAAGTCTATTTACTTTCGTAAGGCTTCAAGGATACTGGCTAGGCCAGCAGATTGTTTTATATTCAAGAAAAAAGTCGCGGCTGCGTTTCTACTTGCTTATCACAAGCCGGATCTTGGATGACCCACTGTCACACTTCCAGCCCTTCCATTTGACTGCAGGGACTCTATGATCGTTAAATCATGTGTGTACTGCCCGTTTAGGAAGACACTGCCAGCGGACAGCGTTTATTGTTAGACCACGGTTCGGCTCCTGTTTTCAGTAAGCACGGAGATACAAAGGTAAGTTGTTTTCACTTCCGCGTTGTCTTCGACTCTGGGTCATGCATTTTTGGCATTCTGAAAACATGCTGTCACATTTACAGAGAACATAGGGAAATAATTCGGTAATTCGATCATAGATATTCTCAGGAATATAACTAGTGAAACCTAAAGTGATGGCCATTGTGGTGTAACATGTCTGGGAGAGGGAGTGGTGGGGTAAATAAAAATACCTTTAGAGTAGTCGCCATACACAAGCAAGCATGGAATTAACTCAGTGTTGCACTTCCGTTCGTCAGAGTCAACCACGCATAACAGCTACAGCTAGCATCGAAAGCCGTATTACCCATGGCAACGAACAGCAATCAACAGACTCCAACAGACGGGTAAGTTGCAAGGAAAATTTGATTAAGGGAATTCATACATTACCACATAATATGCCACATAAGGAAAGCGCCATATGTACTGTGCGACAAACTGTGGTACTGCAGCTCTAGTGGTGAAACATTCTGGAAAAAAGATAACGAAGTTAACGATTATGGTATCAACAATTTATGTTGGAGGGCAAGAGAAAAAGAACGTTCCTGGCACATGTATTGTACGTACCTTTATTTTTGATCACACAGGAATGACTGTCCCCTGGAAGTCGACCAGCTCACCATCTCTGAGAAACACCTGTCCCAAGATGAGCTGGATGAACTGGAGCGGATACGGGACGATGGAACCACAGACTTCGAGAAAGTAGCACACAGAATGACACTGAAGATCCAAGAGTCCGAGCACGCCACTGTTAACATAGGCATTGTCGGTGAAGCAGGGGCGGGGAAAAGTACGTTTATTAACTCGTTTCGCGGGATAAAACCCGGTGAGGAAGGTGCTGCTGAGGTCTCAGCCTTCCGTCATACCACCAATGACGTCACGCGGTATCCTGTACCAGACAACCAAAACATCGTCCTTGTGGACTTTCCTGGGGTCATCTTCCGGAACACCGGTACAAGAACAGATGTGGTAGAAGAGTTCAACACCAAAAGCTACCTGAATCTCTACGGCGCCGAAATGGAAGAGTGCGACGTGTTCCTTGTCTTCGTCACGTGTCGAGTGAGCAACAACATCATCTGGATTGCCAACGAAGTCAGAAAGATGAAGAAAAACGTTCTCTTCGTGCGGTCAAAAATTGACGTTGACTTGGCGAATGAGAGTAGAGACAACCCCAGGCGTTTCCCCAAAGGCACGTCCGCCAATACTATAGAGGTGCGTCGTTTTCTTGAGGAACTGCGCAAGGTTACCACGAAGGAGCTAGAGAGGCTTAGCTACACCGAGGTGAAGGAGACAACGGTGTTCGTCATCTGTGGACTGTCAGATGATGTGGCATCTGGTACTTTCGACATGACCAATCTCCGCAAGGCTATCTACAACACACTGACGGTTGACAAGAAGGGGGTACTCATCAATGGGTTGGTCGAGTTTGCCACCGACATGGTGCACGACAAGGCAGAGTATCTCAGGTCACGGGAAGTCATTGTAGCAGCCGTGGCGAATACAGTCATCAGTGCAACCCCAATACCAGGCCTGGGATTAGCTCTAGACATCGGTAGGTTCTTTTTGTTATTGTTGTCTTAACACATTAATAAACGTTAACATTCACGGCACTTTCATACGGCTGTGTCTTGCTGTGACATAACTAGCCAATAGGTCATCATAGGACTATGGATCAAAAGTTGAATATATAAAAGCCATTATACGTTAAGATAATCATCCAATTGCCAGCTTCGAAGATTTGAAGTTGTGTCTGATCGCATACAAGCAATTGTCGTAAAATATAGTAGACACGCTGTCCCGCTACGTTTTTCACATCATCATCATCATCATCATTATCTTACATAGTAATTTTATTGACTTTAGGAATACTTGTGGGAGGATATCACCGTTTCAAGAGAGCCTTATGTCTTGACAAAAAGTCGCTCAGACAGCTAGCTGCGGTGGGAAACAAAGACTACGAAAGTCTCAAGAAGTTCGTCAACAGAAGGCTGGTGCTGAGCGAAAAGATCGAAGCTGCATCGGGCCCCTTGGCGATTCGAGCAATCATCGGTGGTGCAGCAACAGGCGTGACTCTGGGTGCTATTGCCTGCACAACGTTGGCAATGAGAGTCTCCCTCCCACTTGTTGGAGGGATCCTTGCAGCGCCTGCCTCGGCTGCATTGGTGGTGTACATCATGCGGAAGATGATCAACGAAATGGAGAGATGTGCCATCGAGCTTCACGAGTATGCATTCGGAGAGGAACCGAGGTGCGTACAAACCTAATTGTAACACCATTGGAATCTTACAATTTTTTTGTATCAGCAGCACTGGCGTATCATTATTTCCATTCCGGTAATTTTTAAGGCAAATGAAAATTATAACATTGAACTTTATTTCATTTCATACACAGCCCAGCAAACATCGGGATACTAGGGAAAGAATGCTCCAGCAGAAGGGAATTCCTGAACGCCATTCGCGGCATTCGTAGCAGCGATCTAAAGCCCTCCATCCCGGAAAAGAGCTCCAAAAAGCCTAAGGAGCACGAATCTTCTGATAACCTGGTGTTCGTGGAGTTCCCCAGCCCACAGATAAAGAAGTCCTTTTTTCGAGATACACTTGACGAAGATGGGTACAGGAAGAGCTTCGGGGACGACTTGAAGCTGTGTGACGTCTGCCTCGTGTTCATTGACAAGGAGATGACCGCAGAAACGGTTGCCGTTGCGAAGATTGCAAAAGAGAGGACCAAAGTGCTGTTTGTAAGGTAAGCTGATAAAGCATGTAACCAACAAAGAGTAAGTCTCTACCAGACTAACTACGTCGGCTATAGGGAGAATATTTGTAAGGGGAGTTTGGCCACCGCGCACCATAGGCTTTTATGTGTAGGCCCTGGGAGGGGGAGATGTTAACCTTCCCGCGGCCAATTATTCATTTTCCCCCGAATTCTAGGCTCCATACCCCCGTAGAAAGGCCTGGTGGAGGCTAACAAAGTCAAAGAATGGTGATGCCATGTTACCTTTTCACTTCTCAGGGTAAATGAGTTCCACCCTTCAGCAAACCAGAGCGGAACAAGTGTGATCAGCGCTTTCCGAAAGCAGCTTGAGAAAGTCAAGTTCGGTGACGTCGACATGTCTGACGTCTTCATCATCAGCACCGAGTACGATGCTGTGACTCAAGACATCGGAGAAACTCCTGCTCTGAGACGTGCCATCTTTAAAGAGCTCCAAGATGCTGACAAGACAGACAGGTGAGTTGGTACGTTTGAACCCGATGTTGGTGTAAGTATATAATCTGCAAACGGATCTATCGGGGGCAAAGACCGAATCCAACTGGCAAAAGGAGTTTTAATCGCCACTGTTTGAGATCTCGGTGGCGATTAAAACTCTTTTTGGTTACGGTCTTTGCTACCGATAGATTTGCTTGGATATTAGTAGGTATATTCTACGCATCCTACAGTTTCTTTGCATTAGACATTCTTGAAGTTATATTATATTATGATAAATAAGTTGATATTTTCTTGTTTTTACAGAAACGTGATGTATATGAGTTTGGATACGTTGATGTTGAATGACGATGATGCAGGCTCCATCACGAAAGGTCTAGCGGAGGGTTTGAGAGCAATAGAGATGTTTGGACAGAACCAGTCTGATGACGTGTCGGACCTGATAAAGAGCAAAGAAGACTGTCTGCCAAAATGGGAGCAGACAACGATTCGGATAGGTTGAGACTTTTCATAAAAATGCATTAAAAATGCTTCTGGCTATTGTTACATTGCAACTTTATGTTGGGTGTTGCTGTCATTTATTGAACTGTGATCATTTAATGCTATTAACGGGGTTCTTGGGAGCTTGATTTTCATGTTTGGTTGGAGAAAATATGAGCCTCATTTTGGGAATGTTCACCACGATTGAGTCTTCACAAAGTTGACCATATGCTTCTACTCAAAACACAACAAATTTATGTTTATTACGTGTTTTTCTAAATGTACCTATCTACATGTAGGGATCATCAGTGGCCATGGTGTTGGAACGAACACCTTCATCAGTTCTTTCCTGGGATATCGTGAGAAGGTGGCATCTCGTACAGGACCTGGATCCGGATCCACTCATACAGAATACACGTCAGCAGATCCAGAACGGCCGCAGAATCTCACTGTCGTCAGATTCCCTGCAGTATCGTTTGCAATAGGTAAATTATCTTTATCAGTATCAACAGCCGACAGGAGAATCCATCAGTATCAACATTGTGATGAAACTATAACGTTATGGCATAGGGTGACATGGTTAACTATCCACATACAAAACGACTCCATAGTTCCTCACCTGTTTTATTTAGACAGCAACACACCAATGCACAGTTAGTTGTAACTTTCATCAGAAAGAATTCTACAATGAAATATTATTTTTCTTAATTGTATGCTTGTTACACATAGGGAGGCCAGAAGACATTAAGTCCAGGTACATGAAATGCCAAGTGGACAACATGAAGAGTTGTGATGTCTTCATCGTGCTCTGTGGAGAGGCTGTGGTGACAGAGACCATCTGGCTAGCAGTTCAAGCACTAGAAATGGACAAGAAGGTATTGAAACTGGCCAACAGTGCATCACAAACAAAGTATTATAATATTTCAAATACAAATACTAAAAATGATGGACCATAACAATTTGAGAGAAACAGTGCAAATTTTTAAAGATGACTTAATAGAAACTTACTATCAAAATATTGAATATAAAAATAAATTGTCTATGCCCCTTGGTTGCGTAAAAAGAGTCTTTTTATTCAATTTTCTATGCCATTTTTGAAAAACGAAGTAAGTAACATCTCTTTGCATAGCTTTTCTTAAAAGACTGCATAACCAGATTTTACAACACAACCAATAACTAGATACAATATACTTTCACAGGTATTATTTGTCAAGTCAAAGTTTGACCTGACAACTAACAATACAACTTTAAAGGATGGGACCAGACCTCAGCCTGACCCATCCAGAGAACAGGCAGTCAAGAAGAGCATGGCTGCTGGGATCCAGGTTTGCTTAATTACTTTAATTTAATTACATTCTTTGAAAATTGATTACATGCTTTGAAAAAAAAAAGAAAAACCAAAGAGCAATGTCAAACAACCATCAAATGGTAGACAGTGACGAATGAATGGAGATGCATCCTCTCTCATTCTCCCTCTCTAACTACACAGAACATCCTATATCTTATTTTTGGCAGGTTGATTGATGACTTATCATCCCCATATAGTCCTGAATCAAGAATGATGATAGCTGATATTTGTCTGGGTCCAATGAGCTGTCTAATTTGTTGTTGCTTTTGACAGGAGAAGCTTAGTGCGGAAGGATGGGGTATGACAGTTAAGATGGATGACATCTTCCTCATCAGTGGGAACTGGAACAATGTCAAGCAAGGAGCGTATGACATGGTCCGACTCAGACAGGCCATCATTGAACCATTAGATGAACTACAAAAGCAGGTAAAGCTATGATTCTCGAACAGAATGTCTATGTTTCAGTCACATCTACTACAATAGTTAATTCCAAACTTTTATCATAGATTTCGATACAAAAGTGCAACTCTTGGTAAATAAAACAAGCATCAAGAAAACATTGGAAAAACAACATGATTACAATATCAAAAAGCCTTAAGTTTGTAATCCTGCCAAAAACACTACTAGTAACATTTTAATCCTATTAAGCACCACAAGAGAACACAAAATATGTGGTCAGTAAAATGATCAATGGGACAATCTAATTGAGTTTTGCTCAATATCCTAATATTGATGACCAATGGAACTGTGATAAACTGGTATGATCAATTTCTTGTATGTACCAACAGGCGTTTGTCATGCTCTGCAAAGATCACTCCCTGCGTATGATCCCCACCAAGTCAAGACTCCTGAAACAGATGGTGTGGGCACAGGCCGTCCAGTCAGGGGCGCTGAGACCATGGTCTGGACTCCTAGTGGACACGCCGTTAGACCTTGGTAACTTTTTTCTTTAAGTTCTACAATGGTGTAACACATAAATTATATGCAATTGTTAGTCACACAACAAATTCGTCATTCTCCTTTTGTTAAGGACCTGAGATCTATCAGGTATTATATTAACCAAATGAAATTACAACAAAGAAACTGAGTTTAGAGTCGCGTAAAACTATATTTAGCTAATCAGTCAAAAGATATTCCTTATCAACCTGTTGCCTCTATTTGTAGTTGTGTCAATTCAATTTGCTGAAAATATACTTTTCATAAGATGAAATGGTGTCCCTCTATGTGATATCAAATACGAAAACATTTCAAACTTTATCTTTTACAGAGACCATCAGAGAATCCAGTGAAGTGTACAAGAGGTGTTTTGGTCTGGATGAAGCTTCCCTGGAAGACTTGGCTGAGTTAGCTGGGATAAATAAGGAATGTATCCGAGAGTCTGTACGGAGGAAACTGCCCATATGTACAGGCCTCTTTGACACTTCTGATCCATTGCCCCAATCCACCGTCCGTGGCCTTGTTGGCATGATAGCCCAAAATGGCAGTACTCTCATGACCCTTGAACTTGCAAACTACTCGTTTGAGACAACTGTAAACTGTGGCTCTTTGAAAGGGAAAGCGATGCATGTTGTTGCTTATTTCTTGCGTAAGCTAATAGCTGAACAGGCAGAATGTGCATGTGTACTCCATGAAGAACTTTTTGCTACCAGATGAGATTGTGCTTTGTGAACACGGGTGAAATGTAAATATGCTTCTACAATTTAACACATTGCTCGACATCATAATGAATAGTTGTACAGCTGTGTTTTTTTATCATACACTGGATTTATTTTGAAATAACACATTCTTATTTAGCATATTTACAAAATGTATCAGACACCTTGGATCATAAATACTGGCATCTGTGTACTGGTTATTGTATCTTATTCCATTATTCTTTGAGCACTGCAATTCAAGTTGTGCCATAAGTAACGTTTACTTAGTAGTTTTGTGTGTGCATAATGTATTTTGTGTGTGTTGTGTTGTGTTGTGTAGCAAAGTGTGTTGTAACGTTATATGAGTTACGTATCTAATTCTGTTACAGTAAATAATCATGTCACAGGGTAAGATGAGTCTGTCAGCATAACATCAGAGCAACCTAGAGGTAATCTGATATTTCTGAAGGAGGCTACTTAGTATCTGTGGACAGTCTGTTTAATTTGTGCCTTTATTCAATTAGTCTTGATAAGCTCTGAATGTAGGCCTTCATCTGAGTACTTGTCTAGTGCTTGTACTTTGTCTGTGTGTACTTTGTGACAAAAGGCACATACATATCACCTGATGACTGTGTCCAATCAGAAGTAAACCTACATGTATGTTGCGGTGTATCTATAAGGAAATCTCTGAATCAGCCATAATAAACTGTACAATGGTACAGTCAGTTACAAAGTACAAGTTATTTGGTTTTCAATCAACAATAAACATCCCAGACCGTTTCATTCCAATAGGTCAGGGGCAGGGCAGGGCAGACATTTTATGCAATCATTTTTTTCACATTTGCTTTTACCCCTCCTATATTGAGGAGCTTTCTATATAAACTATAATAGTTTATATAGACAGTTCCTCAAAATAGGTAGGTTAAAAGCAAATGTGAAAAAATGATTGCATACAATGTCTGCCCTGCCCTGCCCCTGACCTATTGGAATGACACGGTCTGGGATGTTTATTGTTCTTCATGTTTACCTAATGACAGCAATCCTTGTCAATCATATGACTGTCACAAGTTGAACACTTCACAGTTGGCGTAACGAAGGTGTGGTGAGGTAAGGAGAGCTTTGCTATTGCTATTGCTGACTTCTCACACTTTCATGTCTAATACTAAACCAATTTGCCATCAGTGGTTTAAGAGGTACCTACTTATACTGGACCCAATCATTTTTGATGCTGAGGTGATAAACCTGGAAAGTTAAAATAGAAGTAGAGTACATAAGGTGACAGTACAGAAAATTTCTTCAGACTTTATCATAATTGTGGTCTTTATTGAAAGACTTTTAAATTGACATATGATATGTATTGGTTAGGAAAATTTTTACTTCTATCGCTTATAAGTAGACAGATACTGGTATTTGCATTGGTATATACCCAGCATGCAAATCACATTGTTTTTGGGTATTTGTTTAAGTTACTCAGTAAATGTGACCTTTGAGTTGCCCGGCAGACAGATGCAACACTAAATATATATGTGTCCTAACTGACCAGGCTTTACAAAAATTACAAAAGGTGACCCAGTACCTCAACTGAGATTAATGTTGTTGTTTTGTTTTCTTTTACTAAATTGTCATCACATAACAAGATCAAAAGCTCATTTAAGGTTAAAGGATTGGGATTGAAACAAGCAGGATACTTTTAAATATAAGTAAGAAACATCATGCCCCAAATAAGCTCAACTCAGTGAGGACTAACTGACCCATTTAGAGGAAGCAGGGGTAACTCTCAGCAGGATGGGCCAATACTTTTATTGATAAGTGTACACCTGGTGTCTGTTTATTACCTTAAAGTCTATAATGCTATATGTCCCAGCTTAAAGCTCAAGACAATTTAGTACAAGGTCCAAAGATGACTAAAACTTCTGATAGTTTCCTTCAGTTTTCAACTAAACTTTTATTTCAGACAACAAAAATGGGGAACAAGCAGAGCAAAAGTACAGAAGATGATGCCACAGATTTCTCTGGCGTCCTTCAAGTGCTTGATGATGATGAGTGAGTCTTTACTTTCTTCGTGCATTTCTTTCAGATATGCAAATCCAAAAGTGATTCAGCATATACACTAGATTCTGAAATGATTTCAAAATTTATAAATGATACCAGTACCAATGATAAGGCCTCAGTGGACTTCCCTGAACAAAATTGGAATAGTCCTGAGTAAGAAAGAGGCTGCCATGATATTGTGTGCCCAAAGAACAAAGTCTTCAGTCCTTGACCAACATACATTCCCAATAGATGATCCAGTATCCAGTACCTTCGTATCTTACTTTATGTCATACCTGGGCCCATACGGGTGTTCCGCAACATGTGATAATTTGCCGTATCACACGGGGCTCTACTTTTATCACACTGACTTCCATAGAATATTTTGAATGCATTTCGAGTGCGCCGCTGTCAAAAATTTGAATACTGGATTCAGTTGTTGGAATTGCAGCTGTTACAATATTTTGTTCGAGGACACCAACTTTTCTCAATTTCTGATGCATTTTGCATTGAATTGCATATTTTCTCGGACATAAATAAAATACAACACCTTGTATTCCGCATCACCCTCGGTCCCAGCCCTCCCGTGGGTAGCATTGCCCTCCGGCCTTTGTATTCTAATTCACTTGCAGAGCTTGAGATTTGGACCTGCAGTAACCTGAAATGTTCATAGGCAACCCAGCTTTTGGATCAAGTTAAGCCCACTGGGCAATCTGGCTTCAAAAAGTATTTTGTCAGCGCTGATTCATAGCATTATTTAACGATTTTTGGTAACAGTCTGTTCTTGCATAGTTTAGGGGTAATAATGATCAGTCATTTGTATTATTAGGCTGTTTTAGGTAAACTATTATCCTTCGTTGTCATGTCAATTTCATGACAACAACTTGGATTGTCAAACTCAATATAACGCAATGCAGTAACAATACAATACAATACAACAGTAAATGTTAGTGGAAGGGTAGATGTAAATCAATAGCATCTAACAGTCTATCTTTTACCATGCTCCACAGAGAGGCACCTCCTTTAGAGCTTGGTCTTCTTGAGATTAGTGAAGATGATTTGTCTCCACAACAAAGGGAGATGTTACGTGAAAGAGCGGAAGATGGGGGTCAGGCAACATAACTGCTCAAGAAGCTCTTGAGATTGTAGCTGACAGCAAGTCAGAACCTGACAAGGTCCAGATTGGAGTTGTCGGTGAAGCAGGGGCAGGGAAGAGCACGTTTATCAACTCATTCCGTGGGCTGTCACCGGGGGATGTGGGAGCTGCTGAAGTGTCTGCAATTGGACATGCCACAACTCAGCCAACATCTTATGACGTCCCTGGAAACAAAATTGTCCTTGTCGACTTCCCTGGTGTCTTATTCAAGCCCAAGCAAGAAGCAAGCAGTAGCGATGGAGCTCAAGAGATTATCTTCAACATATCCAGTTATCTTGATCTCCATAAGGAGAAGATGCAGGAGTGTGACTTCTTCCTTATTTTTCTGACGAATCGGCTGAGCAACAATGTGGTCTGGATTGCCAAAGAAGTGCGCAAGATGGGGAAAAGGCTACTTTTTGTAAGATCACAAGCAGATGTAGACATTGAAAAGGCAAGGCGGGACAACCCCAAAGACTTTCCAAAGAAGATTGGCAGCCAGATTGTAGACAGTACAGTTATGGCTAAGTTTAAACAGTCTGGAAAGGAAACCTTGGAAGCTCTTGGATATGGCAAGGTAGATGAAAAAGACATTTTCATCATTTGCGGACTGAAAGGTCAAGTAGCTCGCGGTGACTATGACATGGGTGCACTCCGTATAGCAATGCTCAACAGCCTTTCAACCTCCAAGCAGAATGTTCTGATAAAGAACACCCAAGACTTTTCCATAGATACAATTACACAGAAAGCAGACGTGATGAGGAAAGCAGCGTGGGGAATAGCAGCTACAGCTGCAGCTGTCAGTGCAGCACCTGTCCCTGGCCTAGGTGTGGCTGTAGATATTGGTAAGTGTCAATGTTTGTACACCTACTCTACTACATATACACCTACATGCTTGACAAAGTTATGCATTTCTTCAAATTATCTCTGAGTCGATAATTGGTCAAATTCGCTTAACATCAAATGTTATATGCCATAACACAACTCAGCTAGCAGGTATGAGGGTATGGTCTTGTTTTCACATTTAATAATTAGCAAGCACATTTTACTGTTCCTGTTAGTAATCATGGTTTCCTGGCAGAGCCTCAGCATCTGCCTCGCCTAGCAATTTTAGGCTATCATACCATGATGAAAGAAATGAAGCTGGAAATATGTAACTAGTTTATTTGCCATCAACATTGTCTTGATTAATTGTTGCACATTACAGAGGAATGTAGAAATCAAGACAGGCAATTTGAAATGCATGATTGTATGCTGGTATTCTTTGAAAGCAATCATTATTATAGAATATAAATGACAGGCATTTCACATTGAGTATGTTAAGTATTTATCAAGGCATGTTACATGTATCTGAAAGTACATATTATATAATATTATCAATAAGATGACATTTCAATATTATCTTTATGGTGTTTCATTACAACAGCCGCAGTGTTTGCAGCATACATGACTGTCCGCAGAGCTTTTAACATCGATGATGAATCTCTCGAGCAGTTGGCCTGCATTTCTAACAAATCTGCTCTGACCTTGAAGAGGTTTCGTAACCAAAATTCAACACTTTGGAATGCTATAAAGAACAGCAGTGGTCCCATGGCACTCCGAAATATTGCTGCTCTTGCAGCATCTTCTGTCACAATGGCTAGCCTAGCGATAACAAGTGCCACAATGAAAATAGTACTTCCAATCATTGGTGGAGTCATAGCTGCTCCAGCCTCCTTTGCTCTGATAGTGTTCCTTGTGCGAAAGTTCATTGAGGAGATGGAGACCTGTGCGACCAAGCTGTTCAAGTTTGCTTTCAGTGATCAGGACATGGGGTATGATATCTGCCTTGAATATTTCTTGTACTCTGATGAGAAAAGCACATAAGCATGATGATGGCAGAAATCAAAGTTGTGGTACGGTAGACATGCCTATTATTGTCAAGTGTGCACATTGATGATGAAGTGCATACTGATGAACTCCCTTTTCATTCTAAAGTTCCTTACAAACTTACTATCAGTGAATTACATTGATTTGCGCATTGCTTACCAAATTATATCTTACTCAAGTTAGCATCTACTGATAATCACTACAGTTGATTTGCCAGTAAAACACCACTTAATTCTTACAAATACATTATGTTTCCAACCTCAACAGGCCTGCAGACATTGGCATTGTAGGAGATGGAAATACTGGAGAGGCCACCTTCATCAACAACTTTGGCAGCTTACTTCAACATGAGGAGAGAGATCCAAATAAACCCACCACAGAAACCACACTTCACAAAACATTTGGAGGTGCCCAACTTGTAGAACTCCCTCCTCCTCTTGTGAAAAAGAAGCTGTTCAAACGTACCTTTGATGAAGAAGCATACTTCAAAAGCTTTGCTGATGACATGAGAGCATGCAGTGTGCTCTTGGTGTTCATTGGAAACACAATCAGCGAAGAACTTCTCACAATTGCAAGAAAGGCTAAAGAGATGGAGCTACAAGTTCTGTTCATAAGGTATATGTAGCACATCTTTGGACAAACTTATACTGGAATACATTTCTTAAGACACATTGGTCATTGCAAATTTACAGCTAAGTAAATGCATGGCCATGGAATATATTCAAAAGATACAGATTCTGAAGTATATGGTTTGACATTTCACCTTAAGTTTCTTTTTTCTCACAGGACATGTCTGGATGAAGATGAACTCCACTATATTGACAGCATCCGAAAGGTAGGACATACCATGGAATCCTATATATTCGAGAACACTACATAGCACTTTTCAAAAGCATTTGCATCCAGCTAGAAGCCTCACTTTGTCATGAAATAGAGCAAGAATTCTTGCTTGATTTACATAATTATTAGTGTGTTTATTTTTTGCAGGAAGCCCATACTGACCTGACAGCTCACATTGATGGCATTGCTGCAACTGACATCTTCATCATAAGTGACCAGTACGACAGTATGGTTCAAGACAAATGGGATGTTGGCTTCCTCAGGGCAGCAATTCTCCATGCCATTGACATGATTGATATGACTGACAGGTATCTAGCATATAACAATGAAGATTAAGCCTGAGCAATTACCAGTTTCCTATATCACAATATTTTGGTCCATCCTGCTGTATCTAAAAGCAACACTAATTCTGTCAAACTAAGACTGAATATCAAAGCCAACAGGAATGTGATGTCAGCAATAGGCAACTTCTACATTTTTGTACTCACTCCAATATATCATGATTGCAATGTACCATTTTTAAATTTAGCACCTAGAAATTTATTGTTTCAGAAACTTGATGGAAATTCCGAGAGAAACGACTATTGCACTGAAAGAGGATGAGAGCAGCAGACCAAGCCATGACATACTGAGGGCACTCTATGGCTCTGCAAGGGTAGTCAAACCACTCTTACCAGACTGGAAGGCAGCAATCATCTCTGTTGGTAATTCATGTTTTACTTCATGTACTTCAGTTGGGGGGGGGGGGGCTGCTGGTGATGATGGATTCTCCTGTCGGTACGACAGATGAGTAGGCTCACACGTCATTTGCCAAGGTGGGTCCTCATGTGGGAATGAAGACCAATTCGTGACGCACATGAACGGCCACAGATGCTGCACGGAAAGGAACAGTCTGGTGTGGAGTGCTGTTTCCTCTTCTCCTTCTTCTCCTGAATAGCAGCAGCTCTGTTGGCCTCGAATGTCCTAATTCCTAACGCGCACTGATTTCTCCACAGCGCTCTGTCTTGGGCAATGGCTTCCCAGCAGTCAACGTTGATGTTGCAGCTCTTAAGGCTTGTCTTCAGATTGTCTCTGTACCTTTTGAGGGGTCTGCCCTGGTTGCGGTGCCCTTCTTTTAGTTGCCCATATAGTAGCATCTTGGGAATTCTGCTGTCTTCCATGCGGACAATGTGTCCTGTCCATCTTAGCTGGCACTTGATGATCAGGCATTCAATGCTAGGGAGGCCACACTTCTTTAGGACCTGAAGGTTGGACACTCTGTCCTGCCATTTGATGCTGCAGATTTTCCGGAGACATCGCTGATGAAACTGCTCCAGTAGTTGGATGTGCCGGCGGTAGGTTGTCCAGGTCTCGCAGCAGTAGAGAAGTGCACTCAGTACAACGGCTTTGTACACAGAAATCTTGGTGGAGAGGCGGATGCCGTGGTCGTGCCACAGTCTCTTCGTGAGACGGCCAAAGGCTACACTTGCTTTTCCAATGCGCTGCATCACCTCTGCGTCAAGAGATCCACTGCTTGTGATGGTGCTACCCAGGTAGCAGAACTTTCCCACAGTCTTGATTTCTGTGTTGTTGATGACGATGGGAGGAGGTGGTGGCACGTTGGCAGCCTGTGATGGTAAAGGCTGGAACATGGCTTCAGTCTTACCTAGGCTGATCGTGAGACCGAACCGTCCACAAGCATGTACTGTAAATGCATTTCAGTTCGCCTGGTTTTCATTTTTCAATTGTGATTAAAAAACTGCTTAATTTTGCGGTAGGGAATAAATGAAGTGTTCCCTGTGGTTTTAAGTTCACATTTGAAACAACAGTAGCACATGGCCGATCGGAGCATTTTTTTTCCGACTTTAGATAAAGGCACAAACAAACATACAAACAAACACTACAGTCATAGGTGGGCAAAAAGTTCCGTGGTAGTGTTAAGTTTGCAAGAAACTATGAACGTAAGACCATCGCGAACATTTCTGCATCTACATTAATATAATTGCTTAATTGTGCGCTATCATGACAGCAGCTTTGATATCCCTCACCATAATGTAATTACATTAACTAAAGTTGCTGACAGATATGACGATTTTACAGGGGTGATTGGCAAACCTGAAGCTGACATCAGAACATTCATCTGCTCCCTTCTTGGACTTCAAGATGACCACCTGCCTGGACAGGCTAGGGACCCTGCCAAAGCAACAGTGTACTACAATCCAAGCCACCCCAGCAACATCTCTGCTGTCCACTTTCCACCAGCTTCACTTACTCCTGGTAGCAAATTATTATATCAGTAACACATGTTTGACATTCACAATTCAAGAGTGGAACCTTTTTGGTCATTTCTTGCTTGCTTAGTATGCCATTACTACTCCATCAGAAACACTGCATGATGTGTACATGAAACCTGCTTACTTAAATGATGATTGTCAATCCAAACTTTTAATAATTTTTTTGTAGCACTTATTTCAGTGACTGATAGAACAGTCACACGCAATCGTTCTCAAATCACACAGTGTTTTTTTTGTCTCTGTTTGCACAATCCAGGACAAAATGGATCTCTCTTTGTTTCCCGGTACATGGAGTTCCACGGAGACAGGATGAAGGACTGTGACCTGTTTTTGGTCTTCTGCCAGGACAAAGTGACTGAGGAGGCAGCCTGGGTGGCCAATGAGGCTATGAAGATGAGTAAGAAGGTATCAAGCTCACATGACTGACCTTTGAATTAAGGATATAGTACTAAGTTAACACAAAGATGTTTATTATGGATAACGAAATGAAAGATCTATTCTACATATCACTAGCCTGCCAAAATGCAGACAAAAAGGGATGTGTCTTTGAATATCATCTTTCTTTGTATCTTTAAGGTGCTCCTAATTGGAACAAAACGTGACCAAACTGCTACTTTAGGGGCTGCCAATCTTCCAACTAAGGACACAGAAGACAGGGAACTCCGCCACAGGCTAACAGATGAACTTCAGGTTTGAAATTCATTGCATCTATTGACAAGCATTTTGCCTTCAAGTATCTTTTGCTAGAAAGGTTGACTTTTCTTGTAAGTCCATTTCATGTTGTTTAACACTTAAACTTTCTTTTTTCTCTCTTACAGGAACATCTGCACAATGCAGGCAGTGGTCAGGTGATGGGTGCAAACAGCACCTTTATAATCAGTGATCAAGCTGATGACATGCTGATGGGGAAGCTTGACATGGTCAGACTGAAGACGGCAATCGTGTCTCAGCTCAATGACTTACAACAACAGGTACAACACTTAAATTTTGCATAGCAATGTCTAGAAGTATGTTTTTACTGAGCTCACTGCAAGTTCATAATGATTGTATAATTATGCATAATATGTATACACTGGTATACATACATTTTGTACTACTGAGGTCAATACTATGTGATTTATATATGTGCAGCAGAATATTTTATCAGAACATCACTTTATACATGTCCTATTAGAGGTTAACAATTCTAATTTCATACTTCCTACACTTGCAGGCATTTGTGATTTGCTGTCCGGACCTGTCACATGACTTTGTGAGTGAAAAGGCTAGGGTGCTAAAGAAGATAGCGTGGGTCCAGGCTGTCAACGCCATGGATGTCAACCAGGGACCTTGCCTACTGGTTGAAACACCAGTGAAGATAGGTATGCAAAAAAACTTTCATGAATTGTATATCAACAAATCCAAAATTGCAAATCATAGTAACCTTAAGTGGCTGTGATGCATATTTGAATTTTACATGAAACAAAATTGATTGTATTCACACTTCAAATTGATTTTTCAGAGTTATCAGGCTTAATTACGTCAGCTTGGAATAATTAATATGTGAGTGAGTGCTAAGTAATAACTTGGGTCATTATTTCTTTTTTTTCAGCAACTGTCAGGGTAGCCTGTGAGCTGTCCCAGAAGTGTTTGGGACTTGACGAAGCATCCCTCCCCAAGCTAGCAGCAATATCCGGTACAGACATAAAAGATCTCCAGTTATTTGTGCAAAGAAACCTTCCCATGTGCAGAAAGCTGTTGTCAGAAGACACCGACGACGTGCCTCCTGACAACATCCGTACCTTAGCAAGCCTGCTGTCCAAAAACAGCAGCACCCTTCTGACCCTTGGGCTGGCAAACTGGGCCTTCACAACCACTGTTCCTATCACAGAGTATGGTGGGAAGGCACTGAATGTTGTTGCCTACTTCTTGTGTAAGATGATTGACGAACAAGCAGAATGTGCAAAGGATCTGCACAATTATGCCTTTCACAAGTAAACACATGCCTACTGACTGAGGATTTTTGTAGAAATGTGCTATGTTGATGGTTGAATTTTACATTCTCTATGGCACATACATCTGCTTCTATGTTGGGGAAAAAGCAAGTGTAACTACTCCAGAATGTAACTGGTGTTTTTTAATGCATTTTAAGAAATATCCTTTTATCACCTTCCCAACAAGTTAAGTGAAAGACAAGACAAATTCAGCAGCAGAACAAGCACCCAGAACATCATACAGTACTTGTCAACTATATAATAAACACTTTTTTAATAGTATGCCTTTATATCGAAAATATTAGACTTTGTCAAAATGGCAAAAGTGGAATTCCAATCTTAAACTGGAGGGTGTTATAGGAAGTTTATCAGAACTAACCTGTTGGAGTAATGTGGACTATGCTAATTCTCTTTAAAGTTTTAAATCTAATAAGATAGCCAATAGCAATGCGATTTAACTTTAAGATTATCAAATACACACACACTGAGAATATACAGAATATTTGTCAGTGTTGTAGATTTATTTTTTCTGAACTATAATTTGTGCATCATCAAATGGATACTGTCTACGGATACTACTAGGAGCACATTACGGAGACATACTGTTTATGACATTTTGCTGTATTTTGTATCACACTTTTTGTAACTCTGGTAAGTCATATTTTCAAATGAGATTGCACAAGATAATTGACAGACAAATAGGAGATAAAAACAACAAATATACACAGACTGTTAAAAACTTGACACATAAAAATTATGAAGTTCGAAATTAATGTTAGCATTGATTCAGATGTTTGTTTCTTATGATAATTTTACATGTACAATACATATTAGTAGTACAGGCTCTACCTGTACTTATTTGATGAACTGGAAACTTATATCTTTAAGTCATCTGTTAATGTAAACCTAGATTATCAGTTGTAGTTCCAAAGTTTGTCAGTGATGTTGAATCAGTCATCTTCCATGTTAATAGATGGATCAAAGTTGTGAGCCAGGATCCTCACCTATAGAATAGTAAAACACATTTTTAGTACACTGATTTTTACATTATAACAGGACCTGGTGATTTTATATGGATTATTATTGTTAGATAATGGTTTAATTAGGGAGTTTGTGGTGAGTTAATTCAAGCTATCCTTTAGGCATCACTGATTATTTCTGGTATTTGACTGTAGTAAATACAGGTATTTTCACAATGTAGTACAGAAGTTGCATTCATTATCTATTGGTGATAATTACTATGCAATTGTATGATGTAAAATAAGAAAATACACAAATATCATTGTCATATTCAGAAATTCAGTCATTGACTTTGACATACAGTTAAACTTGAATCTTCAGTACATGGACTTGCAAAAACTGAATATGATATAACACTAAAAAATGTTACATAACAAATTATGATAAATATGCCAAATGATAGTTACTCATGAATTGACAAGCAACTGGATAGATTTGAAAACACCATTTCCAAATTCTATCCAGTTGTTTGAGTAACTATATTATTTGGTGTATCTTATTACCTGGATGTCTAACCTTTATCAATGTAACAGTTCTGTAGTTAAGATGATCAGTGTACCAAAATAAAGTTTTGCCTTCTTACCTTATCCCTCTCCAGTGTCAATGACTGTAGAGTGTCCTCCACCATAGATAACTTAGAGGCCAGGTTGAAGTGCTGTCCTTCTAACTCATCACAGGTGTCTATGTACCCTTCTTTGTGGGTCTGGAGGCTGTTGATTTTCTCTTCCAACATCTTGATCTGTTCTCTTAGGCTCTCTTCTTGTTTTTCTATGCCAGCAACTTGTTTCTGAATGGATGAATCAAAACAAGGTTAAGCAAGGAGACTTAATTTTCACTCTTCGTTTGTAAACATGCCTGAAAGGCTATAGAAAACGGTCTACATTTTTCTCTTCTAAATGATCTATCACTAACATTCATTTTAGGTAATTTTGCCTTCATTGACACATAGAATTAACAAAGTTTGAAAAAAGGACTACTAAGTACTTAAAGTAAGAACCATACAGTGGTATAATAAAACCACTGATCAGCAATTACTGTTGAATATATATAATTTATACATTTAGGAATGATGCTCACCTGTTCCCTCTCTAGTTGCTTAGCAACCGTCTCCATCTTTTCCTTGATGCCATCAGCCTCTGTCTCCAGCACTTCACACCTCATAGTCAGGGTGTGGTACTTCTCCACATAGTCCTCACCTCTGTTACCATGGTAACCCTTATGTTTACGATCACCATGAGAACCAGAGTCTCTCCTTTTCACACTGCTGGGTGCTGTCTTGTTTCTTTCGCTCAATGAATCAAACCTGCTGGTGCCACCTGAGTACTTTTGTGGAGCGTATGTATGATTGGCACTGCTTATGTAGATGTTTGAATGTTCCTTTGTTTTGGGTTTTCTCTTGTTTTTGTATTCCACAATTATCTGCTGAAGCATGATGTTGCAAGTGAGTGATGAGACTGAAATAAAAGTATAAACAAATTTCTGATAATGCATGAAACTTATAAAGAAGCAACTGAAGTCTGCAAAAAATTAAGTTTAGTTAGAATGGATCATAAGTCAACACAGACAGTTATAAGCTATAATGTCCTGACTTCACTAAATATTGAAAGCTACATTTTAACAGAGACATACTGCAACTACAAGGGAAGCTATTATATCATCTAACTAACTTAATATTCTAACCTTCCTCCCCACACCCTGGGCAAGTGTCTGTATGTCTGACACAGGCAGTACAGAAGGTGTGACCACATGGGATTACCAACATGGGCCGATGGTCTGGGGGAACCTGCAACAGAAACAAATTTCTTTACTTTTGACTCTACATTGCAATGTGCATGTATATTACATTCCCAACCAGTATGCTATATACAGAAATAGCCTGGAAAACAGCTTCTTCTTGGTGAGTTACTGGTATCTGCTTCTACAGGTGTTCTACTCCCTTTGTTTAACAAACATTTACAATGTACAAAAAAATAATACATTTTGTCGGGCACAGAGACACTGAGAAAAACAGACTTACCATAAGAGAAGAGCAGACCTGACACTTGTGTGTGTCAATATTCGATTCCTGAGAGACATGTCCACCTCCTTCTGACAGTGTGCCTTCTCCGCTTGTTGGTTTATCCATTCTCACCTTCAGTCTGTTTGCTATCTGATCTGCCAGTGCATCAAACATATCTGGAGACAACATCGCTCTACCTCTTGCACTTCTCGATCCTGATTGGTCCATTTGATCTCCTGTTGCTTCTGCATCATTTTGCACATCTTGCAGGTTGTGTTTGTGCAAAGGTTCCCTAGCAGAAGAGACACTGTCTTGTTTTGAGGAGTCATTGGTATGTGAATTGTCTTCAGAGTCAGACTGATGATCGTAAGGCGCAATTTCTTCTTCATCTTGTGTTCCATCCTCTGACTCTGTCCGTTTGGCACTATGATTACCATCAGTTAATTTATTACCATTTACTTCATTGAAAGACCCTTTGGTATAAGTTTGTGGCCTCTCCAGTGCTCTGCTTGCACTTTTGGACCTCTGTGTGGGTAGTTTTCCATCATTGTGTGCTGTTGCTGTTGTCCTTACTGATTCAAGTTTTCCAGA